>NC_059443.1:8120000-8185000 GCF_905237065.1 Salmo salar
AGACAGTCTGAGCCTCCCAGAGCTCCGTCATAAAGCTGTAGAACGCCAGAGACAGTCTGAGCCTCCCAGAGCTCCGTCATAAAGCTGTAGAACGCCAGAGACAGTCTGAGCCTCCCAGAGCTCCGTCATGAAGCTGTAGAACGCCAGAGACAGTCTGAGCCTCCCAGAGCTCCGTCATGAAGCTGTAGAACGCCAGAGACAGTCTGAGCCTCCCAGAGCTCCGTCATAAAGCTGTAGAACGCCAGAGACAGTCTGAGCCTCCCAGAGCTCCGTCATAAAGCTGTAGAACGCCAGAGACAGTCTGAGCCTCCCAGAGCTCCGTCATAAAGCTGTAGAACGCCAGAGACAGTCTGAGCCTCCCAGAGCTCCGTCATAAAGCTTTAGAACGCCAGAGACAGTCTGAGCCTCCCAGAGCTCCGTCATGAAGCTGTAGAACGCCAGAGACAGTCTGAGCCTCCCAGAGCTCCGTCATGAAGCTGTAGAACGCCAGAGACAGTCTGAGCCTCCCAGAGCTCCGTCATAAAGCTGTAGAACGCCAGAGACAGTCTGAGCCTCCCAGAGCTCCGTCATAAAGCTGTAGAACGCCAGAGACAGTCTGAGCCTCCCAGAGCTCCGTCATAAAGCTGTAGAACGCCAGAGACAGTCTGCCTCCCAGAGCTCCGTCATAAAGCTGTAGAACGCCAGAGACAGTCTGAGCCTCCCAGAGCTCCGTCATAAAGCTGTAGAACGCCAGAGACAGTCTGAGCCTCCCAGAGCTCCGTCATGAAGCTGTAGAACGCCAGAGACAGTCTGAGCCTCCCAGAGCTCCGTCATAAAGCTGTAGAACGCCAGAGACAGTCTGAGCCTCCCAGAGCTCCGTCATAAAGCTTTAGAACACCAGAGACAGTCTGAGCCTCCCAGAGCTCTGTCATGAAGCTGTAGAACACCAGAGACAGTCTGAGCCTCCCAGAGCTCCGTCATAAAGCTGTAGAACGCCAGAGACAGTCTGAGCCTCCCAGAGCTCCGTCATAAAGCTGTAGAACGCCAGAGACAGTCTGAGCCTCCCAGAGCTCTGTCATAAAGCTGTAGAACGCCAGAGACAGTCTGAGCCTCCCAGAGCTCTGTCATAAAGCTGTAGAACGCCAGAGACAGTCTGAGCCTCCCAGAGCTCCGTCATAAAGCTGTAGAACGACAGAGACAGTCTGAGCCTCCCAGAGCTCTGTCATAAAGCTGTAGAACACCAGAGACAGTCTGAGCCTCCCAGAGCTCCGTCATAAAGCTTTAGAACGCCAGAGACAGTCTGAGCCTCCCAGAGCTCTGTCATAAAGCTGTAGAACGCCAGAGACAGTCTGAGCCTCCCAGAGCTCCGTCATAAAGCTGTAGAACGACAGAGACAGTCTGAGCCTCCCAGAGCTCTGTCATAAAGCTGTAGAACACCAGAGACAGTCTGAGCCTCCCAGAGCTCTGTCATAAAGCTGTAGAACACCAGAGACAGTCTGAGCCTCCCAGAGCTCTGTCATAAAGCTGTAGAACGCCAGAGACAGTCTCAGCCTCCCAGAGCTCTGTCATAAAGCTGTAGAACACCAGAGACAGTCTGAGCCTCCCAGAGCTCTGCAACATGGTACTGCTGAATTTGACACCAGGACACAAAGCCTGCATTCCCAATGGCTTCCTATTCCCTACATTCCCATCTGGGTCGTGGTCTAAAGTAGTGCACTACACTACAGCACGTGATAGAAAAGGAGACGTGGAGACACACCATGGGTGTTATTTCATTTGATTAAAATGAAGCATATTAGAGGTCGACCGATTCATCGTTTTCATAACAATCGATAATCAGTATTTCTGGCCACCGATTTACCGATTTTTATTTATTTATTTTTTCTAAATATTTTTTAACTAGGCAAGTCAGTTAAGAACACATTCTTATTTTCAATGACGGCCTAGGAACGGTGGGTTAACTGCCTTGTTCAGGGGCAGAAAGACAGATTTTTACCTTGTCAGCTTGGGGATGCAACCTTAAGGTTAACTAGTCCAACGCTCTAACCACCTGCTTTACATTGCACTCCACGAGGAGCCTGCCTGTTACACGAATGCAGTAAGAAGCCAAGGTAAGTTGCTAGCTAGCATTAAACTTATCTTATAAATACAATCAATCAATCAATCATACTCACTAGTTAACTACACATGGTTGATGATATTACTAGTTTATCTAGCCTGTCCTGCGTGGCATATAATCGATGCAGTGCGCATTCGTGAAAAAGGACTGTCATTGCTCCAACATGTACCTAACCATAAACATCAATGTCTTTCTTAAAATCAATACACAAGTATATATTTTGAAACCTGCATATTTAGTTAATATTGCCTGCTAACATGAATTTCTTTTAACTAGGGAAAATGTGTCACTTCTCTTGTAACAGAGTCAGGGTATATGCAGCAGTTTGGGCTGCCTGGCTCGTTGCGAACTGTGAAGACTATTTCTTCCTAACAAAGACAGCCGACTTCGCCAAACGGGGGATGATTTAACAAAAGCGCATTTGCGAAAAAAGCACAATTGTTGCACGACTGTACCTAACCATAAACATCAATGCCTTTCTTAAAATCAATACACAGAAGTATATATTTTTAAACCTGCATATTTAGCTAAAAGAAATCCAGGCTAGCAGGCAATATTAACCAGGTGAAATTGTGTCATTTCTCTTGCGTTCATTGCACGCAGAGTCAGGGTATATGCAACAGTTTGGGCCGCCTGGCTCGTTGCGAACTAATTTGCCAGAATTGTAAGTAATTATGACATAACATTGGAGGTTGTGCAATGTAACAGGAATATTTAGACTTAGGGATGCCACCTGTTAGGTAAAATACGGAACGGTTCTGTATTTCACTGAAAGAATAAACGTGATAGTTTCCGGATTCGACCATATTAATGACCTAAGGCTCGTGTTTCTGTGTGTTATTATGTTATAATTAAGTCTATGATTTGATAGAGCAGTCTGACTGAGCGGTGGTAGGCACCAGCAGGCTCGTAGGCATTCATTCAAAATAGCACTTTTGTGCGTTTGCCAGCAGCCCTTCGCAATGTATTGCGCTGTTTATGACTTCAATCAAGCCTGTCAACTCCCGAGATTAGGCTGGTGTAACCGATGTGAAATGGCTAGCTAGTTAGCCGGGTGCGTGCTAATAGCGTTTCAAACGTCACTCGCTTTGAGACTTGGAGTAGTTGTTCCCCTTGCTCTGCATGGGTAATGCTGCTTCGAGGGTGGCTGTTGTCGATGTGTTCCTGGTTCGAGCCCAGGTAGGAGCGAGGAGAGGGACGGAAGCTATACTGTTACACTGGCAATACTAAAGTGCCTATAAGAACATCCAATAGTCAAAGGTATATGAAATACAAATCGTATAGAGAGAAATAGTCCTATAATTCCTATAATAACTACAACCTAAAACTTCTTACCTGGGAATATTGAAGACTCATGTTAAAAGGAACCACCAGCTTTCATATGTTCTCATGTTCTGAGCAAGGAACTTAAACGGCAGCTGGTCAAAGACAAATAATGTCTGCTGACAATCTGTCAGATTGGGACAAGTGAATGTGTGTTTCTCTCTCTCTCTCTTTCTCTCTCTCTCTCTCTCTCTCTCTCTCTCTCTCTCTCTCTCTCTCTCTCTCTCTCTCTCTCTCTCTCTCTCTCTCTCTCTCTCTCTCTCTCTCTCTCTCTCTCTCTCTCTCTTTCTCTCTCTCTCTCTCTCTCTCTCTCTCTCTCTCTCTCTCTCTCTCTCTCTCTCTCTCTCTCTCTCTCTCTCTCTCTCTCTCTCTCTCTCTCTCTCTCTCTCTCTCTCTCTCTCTCTCTCTCTCTCTCTCTCTCTCTCTCTCTCTCTCTCTCTCTCTCTCTCTCTCGGCAGGTGGGCCACTCAGTGATCATATAATCTGGGCCATTTTCTGCAGGGGCATAAATCAGAGTAGAGCTCTGTGTGCCATAATAACCCACTGGCCTTAATCCTAAACACATAACCACAGGGGACTTGTCCTCTACTCTCCTCTCCTCATGAATACAGTATGCTACTCTGTCCAAAGTGAAATCAGTCACCCATGAGGTTCCCTAGGACAGACTGACTGAACCTCACCATGCTGATGATTACACATACAGTAAGGCTCCCATAACCAGTAACACACACACACACAGATACACACAGGGAACCACATTAACCCCATCACTTTTCCAGCACTGGGGCTAATGGAAGGCTGGCCATGTGGACTGACTGCTGGGGTGGGTGTTCCCCTGGGTTCTGGCCATGTGGACTGACTGCTGGGGTGGGTGTTCCCCTGGGTTCTGGCCATGTGGACTGACTGCTGGGGTGGGTGTTCCCCTGGGTTCTGGCCATGTGGACTGACTGCTGGGGTGGGTGTTCCCCTGGGTTCTGGCCATGTGGACTGACTGCTGGGGTGGGTGTTCCCCTGGGTTCTGGCCATGTGGACTGACTGCTGGGGTGGGTGTTCCCCTGGGTTCTGGCCATGTGGACTGACTGCTGGGGTGGGTGTTCCCCTGGGTTCTGGCCATGTGGACTGACTGCTGGGGTGGGTGTTCCCCTGGGTTCTGGCCATGTGGACTGACTGCTGGGGTGGGTGTTCCCCTGGGTTCTGGCCATGTGGACTGACTGCTGGGGTGGGTGTTCCCCTGGGTTCTGGCCATGTGGACTGACTGCTGGGGTGGGTGTTCCCCTGGGTTCTGGCCATGTGGACTGACTGCTGGGGTGGGTGTTGACCTGGGTTCTGGCCATGTGGACTGACTGCTGGGGTGGGTGTTCCCCTGGGTTCTGGCCATGTGGACTGACTGCTGGGGTGGGTGTTCCCCTGGGTTCTGGCCATGTGGACTGACTGCTGGGGTGGGTGTTCCCCTGGGTTCTGGCCATGTGGACTGACTGCTGGGGTGGGTGTTCCCCTGGGTTCTGGCCATGTGGACTGACTGCTGGGGTGGGTGTTCCCCTGGGTTCTGGCCATGTGGACTGACTGCTGGGGTGGGTGTTCCCCTGGGTTCTGGCCATGTGGACTGATTGCTGGGGCTAGTCCACACACATACACTACCGTTCAAAAGTTTGGGGTCACTTAGAAATGTCCTTGTTTGTGAAAGAAAAGCACATTTTTTGTCCATTAAAATAACATCAAATTGATCAGAAATTCAGTGTAGACATTGTTAATGTTGTAAATGACTATTGTAACTGGAAAAGGCTGATTTGTAATGGAATATCTCTATCTCTCTCTCTCTCTTTCTGTATCTCTGTCTCACTCACTCACAGAGAATGGCCCTCCCTCATATCGTTCACAGACAGACAGATGTTACTGTTGACAGCTCCAGCCCAGACAGACAGAGGTTACTGTTGACAGCTCCAGCCCAGACAGACAGATGTTACTGTTGACAGCTCCAGCCCAGACAGACAGAGGTTACTGTTGACAGCTCCAGCCCAGACAGACATATGTTACTGTTGACAGCTCCAGCCCAGACAGACAGATGTTACTGTTGACAGCTCCAGCCCAGACAGACAGATGTTACTGTTGACAGCTCCAGCCCAGACAGACAGATGTTTACTGTTGACAGCTCCAGCCCAGACAGACAGATGTTACTGTTGACAGCTCCAGCCCAGACAGACAGATGTTACTGTTGACAGCTCCAGCCCAGACAGACAGATGTTACTGTTGACAGCTCCAGCCCAGACAGACAGAGGTTACTGTTGACAGCTCCAGCCCAGACAGACAGATGTTACTGTTGACAGCTCCAGCCCAGACAGACAGATGTTACTGTTGACAGCTCCAGCCCAGACAGACAGATGTTACTGTTGACAGCTCCAGACAGACAAATAGTACTGTTGACAGTTTCAGCCCAGACAGACAGATGTTACTGTTGACAGCTCCAGCCCAGACAGACAGATGTTACTGTTGACAGCTCCAGCCCAGACAGACAGATGTTACTGTTGACAGCTCCAGCCCAGACAGACAGATGTTACTGTTGACAGCTCCAGCCCAGACAGACAGATGTTACTGTTGACAGCTCCAGCCCAGACAGACAGATGTTACTGTTGACAGCTCCAGCCCAGACAGACAGATGTTACTGTTGACAGCTCCAGCCCAGACAGACAGATGTTACTGTTGACAGCTCCAGCCCAGACAGACAGATGTTACTGTTGACAGCTCCAGCCCAGACAGACAGATGTTACTGTTGACAGCTCCAGCCCAGACAGACAGATGTTACTGTTGACAGCTCCAGCCCAGACAGACAGATGTTACTGTTGACAGCTCCAGCCCAGACAGACAGATGTTACTGTTGACAGCTCCAGCCCAGACAGACAGATGTTACTGTTGACAGCTCCAGCCCAGACAGACAGATGTTACTGTTGACAGCTCCAGCCCAGACAGACAGATGTTACTGTTGACAGCTCCAGCCCAGACAGACAGATGTTACTGTTGACAGCTCCAGCCCAGACAGACAGATGTTACTGTTGACAGCTCCAGCCCAGACAGACAGATGTTACTGTTGACAGCTCCAGCCCAGACAGACAGATGTTACTGTTGACAGCTCCAGCCCAGACAGACAGATGTTACTGTTGACAGCTCCAGCCCAGACAGACAGATGTTACTGTTGACAGCTCCAGCCCAGACAGACAGATAGTACTGTTGACAGCTCCAGCCCAGACAGACAGATGTTACTGTTGACAGCTCCAGCCCAGACAGACAGATGTTACTGTTGACAGCTCCAGCCCAGACAGACAGATGTTACTGTTGACAGCTCCAGCCCAGACAGACAGATGTTACTGTTGACAGCTCCAGCCCAGACAGACAGATGTTACTGTTGACAGCTCCAGCCCAGACAGACAGATGTTACTGTTGACAGCTCCAGCCCAGACAGACAGATGTTACTGTTGACAGCTCCAGCCCAGACAGACAGATGTTACTGTTGACAGCTCCAGCCCAGACAGACAGATGTTACTGTTGACAGCTCCAGCCCAGACAGACAGATGTTACTGTTGACAGCTCCAGCCCAGACAGACAGATGTTACTGTTGACAGCTCCAGCCCAGACAGACAGATGTTACTGTTGACAGCTCCAGCCCAGACAGACAGATGTTACTGTTGACAGCTCCAGCCCAGACAGACAGATGTTACTGTTGACAGCTCCAGCCCAGACAGACAGAGGTTACTGTTGACAGCTCCAGCCCAGACAGACAGATGTTACTGTTGACAGCTCCAGCCCAGACAGACAGATGGTACTGTTGACAGCTCCAGCCCAGACAGACAGATGTTACTGTTGACAGCTCCAGCCCAGACAGACAGAGGTTACTGTTGACAGCTCCAGCCCAGACAGACAGAGGTTACTGTTGACAGCTCCAGCCCAGACAGACAGATGTTACTGTTGACAGCTCCAGCCCAGACAGACAGATGTTACTGTTGACAGCTCCAGCCCAGACAGACAGATGTTACTGTTGACAGCTCCAGCCCAGACAGACAGATGTTACTGTTGACAGCTCCAGCCCAGACAGACAGATGTTACTGTTGACAGCTCCAGCCCAGACAGACAGATGTTACTGTTGACAGCTCCAGCCAGTTGTTTTTTATTGTTGCTCTGTTTTTAGTGTCAGTACTACTTTCTATCTGCCCTCAGTAGAAACCATTCAGCCATTGAGCAGTATGGTCTGATACAGCACCAAGCCTTTTATTATGAGGTGTGTGATGTACTGTATGCACTCTGCCAACCTGGCTGACTAGTCTACCTGGTTGAGTTCAGTCCATGTGGCTGGCTACATTCCAGTGTTTATTTCTTGCCGTGGTGGCTGCCAGCTCTGCTGTGTTGCTCAGTGAAGGTGATGCCCACCTGTGTGGCACTGCCAGGATCTTATCCCCTCTCTCCATCCCTCCTCTCTCTCATCTCTCTTTCTCTCTCTCTCTCTCTCTCCCCCTATTTCTCTCTCTCGTCACCCCCCCTCTCCATCTCTGTCACTCTCTCTCTCTCTGTTTCTCTCTCTTCTGGAGGGCTCTGCCGTGTGTGCCAACTGTAGGGTCACTGAGGGGTCGGGGAGATGCCCGCAGGTGACTGTCAGCTGGGGAATGTTATTACTGTCGTGGAGCATGTCGGTGCTGCCAGGTAGACTCTTCACACAGACTGTCCATGGGACTGAGAGACATACTGTACACGCTGATTCATATCTGTTATTAGTAACAGCCTAGTAGTTCTAATAGTTTGTCCATAGGGTCGTTCTTCAGGTATCACTGATGACAGAAAACAATCTCTTCACACCATGAAGCCTGGGTTAGAGCAGTTGTTTTTGCTGTGACGTTATCTCTCATCCCAGATACCAGCATCTTCTGAGATCAGCTTCCAAGTGAAGAATAGTAAGTCCTGTGTTTGTCATCTTTGTAATGCATACTCAGAGAGAACAAGGAGTAGATTCACACACAGAGCGCGGCAGATGTTTATTAAGCCTTCCCAGAAGGCAGGAATCGTGGTCACAGGCAGCCAATGGTCAAACACAAGTAGGCAGTCAAAAACGAACAATACCTCACAACCATACAAACAGAAAGAACTGAACTAAACAGGGAGCTGATGAGACCAGGTGAGAAACAAACAGGTGAAATCAATGAACAAAAATGAAAGACAGGGCTACGTTCCAGAACACAAAGAAACAGGGCTACGTTCCAGAACACAAAGAAGCAGGGCTACGTTCAAGAACACAAAGAAACATGGCTACGTTCCAGAACACAAAGAAACAGGGCTACGTTCCAGAACACAAAGAAACAGGGCTACGTTCCAGAACACAAAGAAACAGGGCTACGTTCCAGAACACAAAGAAACAGGGCTACGTTCCAGAACACAAAGAAGCAGGGCTACGTTCCAGAACACAAAGAAGCAGGGCTACGTTCCAGAACACAAAGAAACAGGGCTACGTTCCAGAACACAAAGAAACAGGGCTACGTTCCAGAACACAAAGAAACATGGCTACGTTCCAGAACACAAAGAAACAGGGCTACGTTCCAGAACACAAAGAAACAGGGCTACGTTCCAGAACACAAAGAAACAGGGCTACGTTCCAGAACACAAAGAAGCAGGGCTACGTTCCAGAACACAAAGAAACAGGGCTACGTTCCAGAACACAAAGAAACAGGGCTACGTTCCAGAACACAAAGAAACAGGGCTACGTTCCAGAACACAAAGAAGCAGGGCTACGTTCCAGAACACAAAGAAACATGGCTACGTTCCAGAACACAAAGAAGCAGGGCTACGTTCCAGAACACAAAGAAACAGGGCTACGTTCCAGAACACAAAGAAACAGGGCTACGTTCCAGAACACAAAGAAACAGGGCTACGTTCCAGAACACAAAGAAACAGGGCTACGTTCCAGAACACAAAGAAGCAGGGCTACGTTCCAGAACACAAAGAAACATGGCTACGTTCCAGAACACAAAGAAGCAGGGCTACGTTCCAGAACACAAAGAAACAGGGCTACGTTCCAGAACACAAAGAAACAGGGCTACGTTCCAGAACACAAAGAAACAGGGCTACGTTCCAGAACACAAAGAAACAGGGCTACGTTCCAGAACACAAAGAAACAGGGCTACGTTCCAGAACACAAAGAAACAGGGCTACGTTCCAGAACACAAAGAAGCAGGGCTACGTTCCAGAACACAAAGAAACAGGGCTACGTTCCAGAACACAAAGAAACAGGGCTACGTTCCAGAACACAAAGAAACAGGGCTACGTTCCAGAACACAAAGAAACAGGGCTACGTTCCAGAACACAAAGAAGCAGGGCTACGTTCCAGAACACAAAGAAACAGGGCTACGTTCCAGAACACAAAGAAACAGGGCTACGTTCCAGAACACAAAGAAACAGGGCTACGTTCCAGAACACAAAGAAGCAGGGCTACGTTCCAGAACACAAAGAAGCAGGGCTACGTTCCAGAACACAAAGAAACAGGGCTACGTTCCAGAACACAAAGAAGCAGGGCTACGTTCCAGAACACAAAGAAACAGGGCTACGTTCCAAAACACAAAGAAACATGGCTACGTTCCAGAACACAAAGAAACAGGGCTACGTTTCAGAACACAAAGCAGCAGGGCTACGTTCCAGAACACAAAGAAGCAGGGCTACGTTCCAGAACACAAAGAAGCAGGGCTACGTTCCAGAACACAAAGAAGCAGGGCTACGTTCCAGAACACAAAGAAGCAGGGCTACGTTCCAGAACACAAAGAAACAGGGCTACGTTCCAGAACACAAAGAAACAGGGCTACGTTCCAGAACACAAAGAAACAGGGCTACGTTCCAGAACACAAAGAAACAGGGCTACGTTCCAGAACACAAAGAAACAGGGCTACGTTCCAGAACACAAAGGAACAGGGCTACGTTCCAGAACACAAAGGAACAGGGCTACGTTCCAGAACACAAAGGAACAGGGCTACGTTCCAGAACACAAAGAAACAGGGCTACGTTCCAGAACACAAAGGAACAGGGCTACGTTCCAGAACACAAAGAAACAGGGCTACGTTCCAGAACACAAAGAAACAGGGCTACGTTCCAGAACACAAAGAAACAGGGCTGCGTTCCAGAACACAAAGAAACAGGGCTACGTTCCAGAACACAAAGAAACAGGGCTACGTTCCAGAACACAAAGAAACAGGGCTGCGTTCCAGAACACAAAGAAACAGGGCTACGTTCCAGAACACAAAGGAACAGGGCTACGTTCCAGAACACAAAGAAACAGGGCTACGTTCCAGAACACAAAGGAACAGGGCTACGTTCCAGAACACAAAGAAACAGGGCTACGTTCCAGAACACAAAGAAACAGGGCTACGCTCCAGAACACAAAGAAACAGGGCTGAGTTCCAGAACACAAAGAAACAGGGCTACGTTCCAGAACACAAAGAAACAGGGCTACGTTCCAGAACACAAAGAAACAGGGCTACGTTCCAGAACACAAAGAAACAGGGCTACGTTCCAGAACACAAAGAAACAGGGCTACGTTCCAGAACACAAAGAAACAGGGCTACGTTCCAGAACACAAAGAAACAGGGCTACGTTCCAGAACACAAAGAAACAGGGCTACGTTCCAGAACACAAAGAAACAGGGCTACGTTCCAGAACACAAAGAAACAGGGCTACGTTCCAGAACACAAAGAAACATGGCTACGTTCCAGAACACAAAGAAACAGGGCTACGTTCCAGAACACAAAGAAGCAGGGCTACGTTCCAGAACACAAAGAAACAGGGCTACGTTCCAGAACACAAAGAAACAGGGCTACGTTCCAGAACACAAAGAAACAGGGCTACGTTCCAGAACACAAAGAAACAGGGCTACGTTCCAGAACACAAAGAAAAAGAAGATAAGGTTGACTAAGAAAAGAAAAGCAGAACCTTACAATGTTATTGGTCAGAATAGTAGACAAGTCCTAGTTTATGTTTACACCTTGGGAATGTGGATGTCATCTCGTAGCTGAGGTCTGTTTTGATATTAGACACACTATATTCCATATTCCTTATTGTCCTGACTGCTGGGTGTCACTGGACATATTCTGTGTAGTGGTAATCTACATCCATCCTCTATCCTAGCCTAACCTCCCTGGCAGGCGCACACATACACACACACACACACACAGAGTTGAGTCCAGCCTCCCTCCCCTCCCTTCCCCAGCCTCCCTGGTTAAGTCCCCAGGCTTTAGTCTAGTTTACCCAACAGAGTCAGTGGGACATTGAATCCTAAATCTCTTCCCTTCCTCATGCTCCACCGCCCCATTTATGAGGCCTTTCACAGCAGGCAGCACCAGAAACAACGCCTGCCTGGACCTCAATGAAGGAACGAGGCAGTGAATGAATGAACGAGAGGAATGAAAGAAGAAAAATGACTACAGCAGTGATGTGTGAAGTGAATTATGAGGTAGTTGGATGGATGAGTGAATCTTTGAAATGTGGTTATGACATAGCTCTATACCGGTATGCTATAAACACCTGCTCTATTGTGATGTCACTTAGTTTTCTATGTGGTTATGACATAGCTCTATACCGGTATGCTCTAAATACCTGCTCTATTGTGATGTCACTTAGTTTTCTATGTGGTTATGACATAGCTCTATACCGGTATGTTGTAAACACCTGCTCTATTGTGATGTCACTTAGTTTTCTATGTGGTTATGACATAGCTCTATACCGGTATGCTCTAAATACCTGCTCTATTGTGATGTCACTTAGTTTTCTATGTGGTTATGACATAGCTCTATACAGGTATGTTGTAAACACCTGCTCTATTGTGATGTCACTTAGTTTTCTATGTGGTTATGACATAGCTCTATACCGGTATGCTATAAACACCTGATCTATTGTGATGTCACTTAGTTTTCTATGTGGTTATGACATAGCTCTATACCGGTATGTTGTAAACACCTGCTCTATTGTGATGTCACTTAGTTTTCTATGTGGTTATGACATAGCTCTATACAGGTATGTTGTAAACACCTGCTCTATTGTGATGTCACTTAGTTTTCTATGTGGTTATGACATAGCTCTATACCGGTATGTTGTAAACACCTGCTCTATTGTGATGTCACTTAGTTTTCTATGTGGTTATGACATAGCTCTATACAGGTATGTTCTAAACACCTGCTCTATTGTGATGTCACTTAGTTTTCTATGTGGTTATGACATAGCTCTATACAGGTATGTTGTAAACACCTGCTCTATTGTGATGTCACTTAGTTTTCTATGTGGTTATGACATAGCTCTATACAGGTATGTTGTAAACACCTGCTCTATTGTGATGTCACTTAGTTTTCTATGTGGTTATGACATAGCTCTATACAGGTATGTTGTAAACACCTGCTCTATTGTGATGTCACTTAGTTTTCTATGTGGTTATGACATAGCTCTATACCGGTATGTTGTAAACACCTGCTCTATTGTGATGTCACTTAGTTTTCTATGTGGTTATGACATAGCTCTATACCGGTATGTTGTAAACACCTGCTCTATTGTGATGTCACTTAGTTTTCTATGTGGTTATGACATAGCTCTATACAGGTATGTTGTAAACACCTGCTCTATTGTGATGTCACTTAGTTTTCTATGTGGTTATGACATAGCTCTATACAGGTATGTTGTAAACACCTGCTCTATTGTGATGTCACTTAGTTTTCTATGTGGTTATGACATAGCTCTATACAGGTATGTTGTAAACACCTGCTCTATTGTGATGTCACTTAGTTTTCTATGTGGTTATGACATAGCTCTATACAGGTATGTTGTAAACACCTGCTCTATTGTGATGTCACTTAGTTTTCTATGTGGTTATGACATAGCTCTATACCGGTATGCTGTAAACACCTGCTCTATTGTGATGTCACTTAGTTTTCTATGTGGTTATGACATAGCTCTATACAGGTATGTTCTAAACACCTGCTCTATTGTGATGTCACTTAGTTTTCTATGTGGTTATGACATAGCTCTATACAGGTATGTTGTAAACACCTGCTCTATTGTGATGTCACTTAGTTTTCTATGTGGTTATGACATAGCTCTATACAGGTATGTTGTAAACACCTGCTCTATTGTGATGTCACTTAGTTTTCTATGTGGTTATGACATAGCTCTATACCGGTATGTTGTAAACACCTGCTCTATTGTGATGTCACTTAGTTTTCTATGTGGTTATGACATAGCTCTATACCGGTATGTTGTAAACACCTGCTCTATTGTGATGTCACTTAGTTTTCTATGTGGTTATGACATAGCTCTATACAGGTATGTTGTAAACACCTGCTCTATTGTGATGTCACTTAGTTTTCTATGTGGTTATGACATAGCTCTATACCGGTATGTTGTAAACACCTGCTCTATTGTGATGTCACTTAGTTTTCTATGTGGTTATGACATAGCTCTATACAGGTATGTTGTAAACACCTGCTCTATTGTGATGTCACTTAGTTTTCTATGTGGTTATGACATAGCTCTATACCGGTATCTTGTAAACACCTGCTCTATTGTGATGTCACTTAGTTTTCTATGTGGTTATGACATAGCTCTATACCGGTATGTTGTAAACACCTGCTCTATTGTGATGTCACTTAGTTTTCTATGTGGTTATGACATAGCTCTATACAGGTATGCTGTAAACACCTGCTCTATTGTGATGTCACTTAGTTTTCTATGTGGTTATGACATAGCTCTATACAGGTATGTTGTAAACACCTGCTCTATTGTGATGTCACTTAGTTTTCTATGTGGTTATGACATAGCTCTATACAGGTATGTTGTAAACACCTGCTCTATTGTGATGTCACTTAGTTTTCTATGTGGTTATGACATAGCTCTATACCGGTATGTTGTAAACACCTGCTCTATTGTGATGTCACTTAGTTTTCTATGTGGTTATGACATAGCTCTATACCGGTATGTTGTAAACACCTGCTCTATTGTGATGTCACTTAGTTTTCTATGTGGTTATGACATAGCTCTATACCGGTATGTTGTAAACACCTGCTCTATTGTGATGTCACTTAGTTTTCTATGTGGTTATGACATAGCTCTATACCGGTATGTTGTAAACACCTGCTCTATTGTGATGTCACTTAGTTTTCTATGTGGTTATGACATAGCTCTATACCGGTATGTTGTAAACACCTGCTCTATTGTGATGTCACTTAGTTTTCTATGTGGTTATGACATAGCTCTATACAGGTATCTTGTAAACACCTGCTCTATTGTGATGTCACTTAGTTTTCTATGTGGTTATGACATAGCTCTATACAGGTATGTTGTAAACACCTGCTCTATTGTGATGTCACTTAGTTTTCTATGTGGTTATGACATAGCTCTATACAGGTATGTTGTAAACACCTGCTCTACTGTGATGTCACTTAGTTTTCTATGTGGTTATGACATAGCTCTATACAGGTATGCTGTAAACACCTGCTCTATTGTGATGTCACTTAGTTTTCTATGTGGTTATGACATAGCTCTATACCGGTATGCTCTAAACACCTGCTCTATTGTGATGTCACTTAGTTTTCTATGTGGTTATGACATAGCTCTATACAGGTATGTTGTAAACACCTGCTCTATTGTGATGTCACTTAGTTTTCTATGTGGTTATGACATAGCTCTATACAGGTATGTTGTAAACACCTGCTCTACTGTGATGTCACTTAGTTTTCTATGTGGTTATGACATAGCTCTATACCGGTATGTTGTAAACACCTGCTCTATTGTGATGTCACTTAGTTTTCTATGTGGTTATGACATAGCTCTATACAGGTATGCTGTAAACACCTGCTCTATTGTGATGTCACTTAGTTTTCTATGTGGTTATGACATAGCTCTATACAGGTATGTTGTAAACACCTGCTCTATTGTGATGTCACTTAGTTTTCTATGTGGTTATGACATAGCTCTATACAGGTATGTTGTAAACACCTGCTCTATTGTGATGTCACTTAGTTTTCTATGTGGTTATGGCATAGCTCTATACCGGTATGTTGTAAACACCTGCTCTATTGTGATGTCACTTAGTTTTCTATGTGGTTATGACATAGCTCTATACAGGTATGTTGTAAACACCTGCTCTATTGTGATGTCACTTAGTTTTCTATGTGGTTATGACATAGCTCTATACCGGTATCTTGTAAACACCTGCTCTATTGTGATGTCACTTAGTTTTCTATGTGGTTATGACATAGCTCTATACAGGTATGTTGTAAACACCTGCTCTATTGTGATGTCACTTAGTTTTCTATGTGGTTATGACATAGCTCTATACAGGTATGTTGTAAACACCTGCTCTATTGTGATGTCACTTAGTTTTCTATGTGGTTATGACATAGCTCTATACAGGTATGCTCTAAACACCTGCTCTATTGTGATGTCACTTAGTTTTCTATGTGGTTATGACATAGCTCTATACAGGTATGCTGTAAACACCTGCTCTATTGTGATGTCACTTAGTTTTCTATGTGGTTATGACATAGCTCTATACAGATATGTTGTAAACACCTGCTCTATTGTGATGTCACTTAGTTTTCTATGTGGTTATGACATAGCTCTATACCGGTATGTTGTAAACACCTGCTCTACTGTGATGTCACTTAGTTTTCTATGTGGTTATGACATAGCTCTATACAGGTATGTTGTAAACACCTGCTCTATTGTGATGTCACTTAGTTTTCTATGTGGTTATGACATAGCTCTATACAGGTATGCTGTAAACACCTGCTCTATTGTGATGTCACTTAGTTTTCTATGTGGTTATGACATAGCTCTATACCGGTATGCTATAAACACCTGCTCTATTGTGATGTCACTTAGTTTTCTATGTGGTTATGACATAGCTCTATACAGGTATGCTGTAAACACCTGCTCTATTGTGATGTCACTTAGTTTTCTATGTGGTTATGACATAGCTCTATACCGGTATGCTGTAAACACCTGCTCTATTGTGATGTCACTTAGTTTTCTATGTGGTTATGACATAGCTCTATACAGGTATGTTGTAAACACCTGCTCTACTGTGATGTCACTTAGTTTTCTATGTGGTTATGACATAGCTCTATACAGGTATGTTGTAAACACCTGCTCTATTGTGATGTCACTTAGTTTTCTATGTGGTTATGACAAAGCTCTATACCGGTATGCTCTAAATACCTGCTCTATTGTGATGTCACTTAGTTTTCTTTGTGGTTATGACATAGCTCTATACAGGTATGTTGTAAACACCTGCTCTATTGTGATGTCACTTAGTTTTCTATGTGGTTATGACATAGCTCTATACAGGTATGTTGTAAACACCTGCTCTATTGTGATGTCACTTAGTTTTCTATGTGGTTATGACATAGCTCTATACCGGTATGTTGTAAACACCTGATCTATTGTGATGTCACTTAGTTGTCTATGTCCCGAAGTATAGCCTGGCTAGAGACTAATACACTTCCATTTCAGTGTGATCTTTTGGGTCAACATAGACAACAGAGGATTCCTACTGTGAGAGTTGCAGCTGCTCTCTCTCTCACTCTCTCTTTCTCTCTCTCCTCTCTATTTCTTCTTTCTTTCTTTCTCTCTTTCCCTTTCTCTCTCTCTCTCTCACTCTCCCTCTCTCCTCTCCCTTTCTCTTTTTCCCTTTCTCACTCTCTCTCCATATCTATTTCTGATCTCTCTGCTGTCTCTTCTCTCTCTCTCTCTCTCTCTCTCCCTCTCTCTCTCTCTGCTCACACACACACAACATGCACACACATTTATACTGACTCTACACACACACACACACAGTCATCATTTACACTGCTGCTACTCTGTTTATCATATATCCTGATGCCTAGTCACCTTACCCATATACATATCTACCTCCATCACTCCAGTATCCCTGCACATTGTTAATATGGTACTGACCCTGTATATAGTCACCTTACCCATATACATATCTACCTCTATCACTCCAGTATCCCTGTACATTGTTAATATGGTACTGAACTGACCCTGTATATAGTCACCTTACCCCTATACATATCTACCTCTATCACTCCAGTATCCCTGTACATTGTTAATATGGTACTGAACTGACCCTGTATATAGTCACCTTACCCCTATACATATCTACCTCTATCACTCCAGTATCCCTGCACATTGTTAATATGGTATTGACCCTGTATATAGTCACCTTACCCCTATACATATCTACCTCCATCACTCCAGTATCCCTGCACATTGTTAATATGGTACTGACCCTGTATATAGTCACCTTACCCATATACATATCTACCTCCATCACTCCAGTATCTCTGCACGTTGTTAATATGGTATTGAACTGACCCTGTATATAGTCACCTTACCCCTATACATATCTACCTCCATCACTCCAGTATCTCTGCACGTTGTTAATATGGTATTGAACTGACCCTGTATATAGTCACCTTACCCATATACATATCTACCACTATCACTCCAGTATCCCTGCACATTGTTAATATGGTATTGAACTGACCCTGTATATAGTCACCTTACCCCTATACATATCTACCTCTATCACTCCAGTATCTCTGCACGTTGTTAATATGGTATTGAACTGACCCTGTATATAGTCACCTTACCACTATACATATCTACCTCTATCACTCCAGTATCTCTGCACATTGTTAATATGGTACTGACCCTGTATATAGTCACCTTACCCCTATACATATCTACCTCTATCACTCCAGTATCCCTGCACATTGTTAATATGGTATTGAACTGACCCTGTATATAGTCACCTTACCCCTATACATATCTACCTCTATCACTCCAGTATCCCTGTACATTGTTAATATGGTATTGAACTGACCCTGTATATAGTCACCTTACCCCTATACATATCTACCTCTATCACTCCAGTATCCCTGCACATTGTTAATATGGTATTGAACTGACCCTGTATATAGTCACCTTACCCCTATACATATCTACCTCTATCACTCCAGTATCCCTGCACGTTGTTAATATGGTACTGAACTGACCCTGTATATAGTCACCTTACCCCTATACATATCTACCTCTATCACTCCAGTATCTCTGCACGTTGTTAATATGGTATTGAACTGACCCTGTATATAGTCACCTTACCCCTATACATATCTACCTCTATCACTCCAGTATCCCTGCACATTGTTAATATGGTACTGAACTGACCCTGTATATAGTCACCTTACCCCTATACATATCTACCTCTATCACTCCAGTATCTCTGCACATTGTTAATATGGTACTGAACTGACCCTGTATATAGTCACCTTACCCCTATACATATCTACCTCTATCACTCCAGTATCCCTGCACATTGTTAATATGGTACTGAACTGACCCTGTATATAGTCACCTTACCCCTATACATATCTACCTCTATCACTCCAGTATCCCTGCACGTTGTTAATATGGTATTGAACTGACCCTGTATATAGTCACCTTACCCCTATACATATCTACCTCTATCACTCCAGTATCCCTGCACATTGTTAATATGGTACTGAACTGCCCTGTATATAGTCACCTTACCCCTATACATATCTACCTCTATCACTCCAGTATCCCTGCACATTGTTAATATGGTACTGACCCTGTATATAGTCACCTTACCCCTATACATATCTACCTCCATCACTCCAGTATCCCTGCACATTGTTAATATGGTATTGAACTGACCCTGTATATAGTCACCTTACCCCTATACATATCTACCTCTATCACTCCAGTATCTCTGCACATTGTTAATATGGTATTGAACTGACCCTGTATATAGTCACCTTACCCCTATACATATCTACCTCTATCACTCCAGTATCCCTGCACATTGTTAATATGGTACTGAACTGACCCTGTATATAGTCACCTTACCCCTATACATATCTACCTCTATCACTCCAGTATCTCTGCACGTTGTTAATATGGTATTGAACTGACCCTGTATATAGTCACCTTACCCCTATACATATCTACCTCTATCACTCCAGTATCTCTGCACGTTGTTAATATGGTACTGAACTGACCCTGTATATAGTCACCTTACCCCTATACATATCTACCTCTATCACTCCAGTATCTCTGCACATTGTTAATATGGTACTGAACTGACCCTGTATATAGTCACCTTACCCCTATACATATCTACCTCTATCACTCCAGTATCCCTGCACATTGTTAATATGGTACTGAACTGACCCTGTATATAGTCACCTTACCCCTATACATATCTACCTCTATCACTCCAGTATCTCTGCACATTGTTAATATGGTATTGAACTGACCCTGTATATAGTCACCTTACCCCTATACATATCTACCTCTATCACTCCAGTATCCCTGCACATTGTTAATATGGTACTGACCCTGTATATAGTCACCTTACCCCTATACATATCTACCTCTATCACTCCAGTATCCCTGCACATTGTTAATATGGTATTGAACTGACCCTGTATATAGTCACCTTACCCATATACATATCTACCTCTATCACTCCAGTATCCCTGCACGTTGTTAATATGGTATTCTGACCCTGTATATAGTCACCTTACCCCTATACATATCTACCTCTATCACTCCAGTATCCCTGCACATTGTTAATATGGTATTGAACTGACCCTGTATATAGTCACCTTACCCCTATACATATCTACCTCTATCACTCCAGTATCCCTGCACATTGTTAATATGGTATTGAACTGACCCTGTATATAGTCACCTTACCCATATACATATCTACCTCTATCACTCCAGTATCCCTGTACGTTGTTAATATGGTATTGAACTGACCCTGTATATAGTCACCTTACCCCTATACATATCTACCCCTATCACTCCAGTATCCCTGCACATTGTTAATATGGTATTGAACTGACCCTGTATATAGTCACCTTACCCCTATACATATCTACCTCTATCACTCCAGTATCCCTGCACATTGTTAATATGGTATGAACTGACCCTGTATATAGTCACCTTACCCATATACATATCTACCTCTATCACTCCAGTATCCCTGTACATTGTTAATATGGTATTGAACTGACCCTGTATATAGTCACCTTACCCCTATACATATCTACCTCTATCACTCCAGTATCCCTGCACATTGTTAATATGGTACTGACCCTGTATATAGTCACCTTACCCCTATACATATCTACCTCTATCACTCCAGTATCCCTGCACATTGTTAATATGGTACTGAACTGACCCTGTATATAGTCACCTTACCCCTATACATATCTACCTCTATCACTCCAGTATCCCTGCACGTTGTTAATATGGTATTGAACTGACCCTGTATATAGTCACCTTACCCCTATACATATCTACCTCTATCACTCCAGTATCTCTGTACATTGTTAATATGGTATTGAACTGACCCTGTATATAGTCACCTTACCCATATACATATCTACCTCTATCACTCCAGTATCCCTGCACGTTGTTAATATGGTATTGCTGACCCTGTATATAGTCACCTTACCCCTATACATATCTACCTCCATCACTCCAGTATCCCTGCACGTTGTTAATATGGTACTGACCCTGTATATAGTCACCTTACCCCTATACATATCTACCTCCATCACTCCAGTATCTCTGCACATTGTTAATATGGTATTGAACTGACCCTGTATATAGTCACCTTACCCCTATACATATCTACCTCCATCACTCCAGTATCTCTGCACGTTGTTAATATGGTATTGAACTGACCCTGTATATAGTCACCTTACCCCTATACATATCTACCTCTATCACTCCAGTATCCCTGCACATTGTTAATATGGTACTGAACTGACCCTGTATATAGTCACCTTACCCCTATACATATCTACCTCTATCACTCCAGTATCCCTGCACATTGTTAATATGGTATTGTACTGACCCTGTATATAGTCACCTTACCCCTATACATATCTACCTCTATCACTCCAGTATCTCTGCACGTTGTTAATATGGTACTGAACTGACCCTGTATATAGTCACCTTACCCCTATACATATCTACCTCTATCACTCCAGTATCCCTGCACGTTGTTAATATGGTATTAACTGACCCTGTATATAGTCACCTTACCCCTATACATATCTACCTCTATCACTCCAGTATCCCTGCACATTGTTAATATGGTACTGACCCCTGTATATAGTCACCTTACCCCTATACATATCTACCTCTATCACTCCAGTATCCCTGCACATTGTTAATATGGTATTGAACTGACCCTGTATATAGTCACCTTACCCATATACATATCTACCTCTATCACTCCAGTATCCCTGCACATTGTTAATATGGTATTAACTGACCCTGTATATAGTCACCTTACCCCTATACATATCTACCTCTATCACTCCAGTATCCCTGCACATTGTTAATATGGTACTGACCCTGTATATAGTCACCTTACCCCTATACATATCTACCTCTATCACTCCAGTATCTCTGCACATTGTTAATATGGTACTGAACTGACCCTGTATATAGTCACCTTACCCCTATACATATCTACCTCTATCACTCCAGTATCTCTGCACGTTGTTAATATGGTATTGAACTGACCCTGTATATAGTCACCTTACCACTATACATATCTACCTCCATCACTCCAGTATCTCTGCACGTTGTTAATATGGTACTGAACTGACCCTGTATATAGTCACCTTACCCCTATACATATCTACCTCTATCACTCCAGTATCCCTGCACATTGTTAATATGGTATTGAACTGACCCTGTATATAGCTTCTTACCTTCTCCTGTTCTTTTTATTTCTTATTTTTATATCTCCTGTGTTTTTGTTCTACCTTGTTATTTTTAGTACTACATTGATATTGATTACTGCATTGTTGTGTTTAGAGCTTGTAAAAAAGGCATTTCACTGTACTTGTGGACGTGGCATTAAAACTTGAAAGTGAACATAAGAGAGAGAGGTAACATAGTTAGAGAGAGGTAACATAGTTAGAGAGAGGTAACATAGTTAGAGAGAGGTAACATAGAGAGAGGTAACATAGTTAGAGAGAGGTAACATAGATAGAGAGAGGTAACATAGTTAGAGAGAGGTAACATAGTTAGAGAGGTAACATAGATAGAGAGAGGTAACATAGAGGAGAGGTAACATAGTTAGAGAGAGGTAACATAGATAGAGAGAGGTAACATAGATAGAGAGAGGTAACATAGTTAGAGAGAGGTAACATAGATAGAGAGAGGTAACATAGATAGAGAGAGGTAACATAGTTAGAGAGAGGTAACATAGTTAGAGGTAACATAGATAGAGAGAGGTAACATAGATAGAGAGAGGTAACATAGTTAGAGAGGGGTAACATAGAGAGAGGTAACATAGTTAGAGAGAGGTAACATAGATAGAGAGAGGTAACATAGATAGATAGAGGTTACATAGTTAGAGAGAGGTAACATAGTTAGAGGTAACATAGATAGAGAGAGGTAACATAGATAGAGAGAGGTAACATAGTTAGAGAGAGGTAACATAGATAGAGGTAACATAGTTAGAGAGAGGTAACATAGTTAGAGAGGTAACATAGATAGAGGTAACATAGATAGAGAGAGGTAACATAGTTAGAGAGAGGTAACATAGATAGAGAGAGGTAACATAGATAGAGAGAGGTTACATAGTTAGAGAGAGGTAACATAGTTAGAGGTAACATAGATAGAGAGAGGTAACATAGATAGAGAGAGGTAACATAGTTAGAGAGAGGTAACATAGATAGAGGTAACATAGTTAGAGAGAGGTAACATAGTTAGAGAGGTAACATAGTTAGAGAGAGGTAACATAGTTAGAGAGAGGAAACATAGTTAGAGAGAGGTAACATAGATAGAGGTAACATAGTTAGAGAGAGGTAACATAGTTAGAGAGAGGTAACATAGTTAGAGAGAGAAAACATAGATAGAGAGAGGTAACATAGTTAGAGAGAGGTAACATAGTTAGAGAGAGGTAACATAGTTAGAGAGAGGTAACATAGATAGAGAGAGGTAACATAGATAGAGAGAGGTAACATAGTTAGAGAGAGGTAACATAGATAGAGAGAGGTAACATAGTTAGAGAGAGGTAACATAGATAGAGAGAGGTAACATAGATAGAGAGAGGTAACATAGTTAGAGAGAGGTAACATAGTTAGAGAGAGGTAACATAGTTAGAGGTAACATAGATAGAGAGAGGTAACATAGATAGAGAGAGGTAACATAGATAGAGGTAACATAGATAGAGAGAGGTAACATAGATAGAGAGAGGTAACATAGAGAGAGGTAACATAGTTAGAGAGAGGTAACATAGATAGAGAGAGGTAACATAGTTAGAGAGAGGTAACATAGATAGAGGTAACATAGTTAGAGAGAGGTAACATAGTTAGAGAGAGGTAACATAGTTAGAGAGAGGTAACATAGAGAGAGGTAACATAGTTAGAGAGAGGTAACATAGTTAGAGAGAGGTTACATAGTTAGAGAGAGGTAACATAGATAGAGGTAACATAGTTAGAGAGAGGTAACATAGTTAGAGAGAGGTAACATAGTTAGAGAGAGGTAACATAGTTAGAGAGAGGTAACATAGTTAGAGAGAGGTAACATAGTTAGAGAGAGGTAACATAGAGAGAGAGAGGTAACATAGATAGAGAGAGGTAACATAGATAGAGAGAGGTAACATAGTTAGAGAGAGGTAACATAGAGAGAGAGAGGTAACATAGATAGAGGTAACATAGTTAGAGAGAGGTAACATAGATAGAGGTAACATAGATAGAGAGAGGTAACATAGTTAGAGAGAGGTAACATAGATAGAGAGAGGTAACATAGTTAGAGAGAGGTAACATAGTTAGAGAGAGGTAACATAGATAGAGAGTAACATAGATAGAGAGAGGTAACATAGTTAGAGAGAGGTAACATAGATAGAGAGAGGTAACATAGTTAGAGAGAGGTAACATAGTTAGAGAGAGGTAACATAGATAGAGGTAACATAGTTAGAGAGAGGTAACATAGTTAGAGAGAGGTAACATAGTTAGAGAGAGGTAACATAGATAGAGAGAGGTAACATAGTTAGAGAGAGGTAACATAGTTAGAGAGAGGTAACATAGATAGAGAGAGGTAACATAGTTAGAGAGAGGTAACATAGTTAGAGAGAGGTAACATAGAGAGAGGTAACATAGATAGAGAGAGGTAACATAGATAGAGGTAACATAGTTAGAGAGAGGTAACATAGTTAGAGAGAGGTAACATAGTTAGAGAGAGGTAACATAGTTAGAGAGAGGTAACATAGTTAGAGAGAGGTAACATAGTTAGAGAGAGGTAACATAGATAGAGAGAGGTAACATAGTTAGAGAGAGGTAACATAGTTAGAGAGAGGTAACATAGATAGAGGTAACATAGTTAGAGAGAGGTAACATAGTTAGAGAGGTAACATAGATAGAGGTAACATAGATAGAGAGAGGTAACATAGTTAGAGAGAGGTAACATAGATAGAGAGAGGTAACATAGATAGAGAGAGGTTACATAGTTAGAGAGAGGTAACATAGTTAGAGGTAACATAGATAGAGAGAGGTAACATAGATAGAGAGAGGTAACATAGTTAGAGAGAGGTAACATAGATAGAGGTAACATAGTTAGAGAGAGGTAACATAGTTAGAGAGGTAACATAGTTAGAGAGAGGTAACATAGTTAGAGAGAGGTAACATAGTTAGAGAGAGGTAACATAGATAGAGGTAACATAGTTAGAGAGAGGTAACATAGTTAGAGAGAGGTAACATAGATAGAGAGAGGTAACATAGTTAGAGAGAGGTAACATAGTTAGAGAGAGGTTACATAGTTAGAGAGAGGTAACATAGATAGATAGAGAGAGGTAACATAGATAGAGAGAGGTAACATAGTTAGAGAGAGGTAACATAGATAGAGAGAGGTAACATAGTTAGAGAGAGGTAACATAGATAGAGAGAGGTAACATAGATAGAGAGAGGTAACATAGTTAGAGAGAGGTAACATAGTTAGAGAGAGGTAACATAGTTAGAGGTAACATAGATAGAGAGAGGTAACATAGATAGAGAGAGGTAACATAGATAGAGGTAACATAGATAGAGAGAGGTAACATAGATAGAGAGAGGTAACATAGATAGAGGTAACATAGTTAGAGAGAGGTAACATAGATAGAGAGAGGTAACATAGTTAGAGAGAGGTAACATAGATAGAGAGAGGTAACATAGTTAGAGAGAGGTAACATAGTTAGAGAGAGGTAACATAGTTAGAGAGAGGTAACATAGTTAGAGAGAGGTAACATAGTTAGAGAGAGGTAACATAGTTAGAGAGAGGTAACATAGTTAGAGAGAGGTAACATAGTTAGAGAGAGGTAACATAGTTAGAGAGAGGTAACATAGTTAGAGAGAGGTAACATAGTTAGAGAGAGGTAACATAGTTAGAGAGAGGTAACATAGAGAGAGAGAGGTAACATAGATAGAGAGAGGTAACATAGATAGAGAGAGGTAACATAGTTAGAGAGAGGTAACATAGAGAGAGAGAGGTAACATAGATAGAGGTAACATAGTTAGAGAGAGGTAACATAGATAGAGGGTAACATAGATAGAGAGAGGTAACATAGATAGAGGTAACATAGATAGAGAGAGGTAACATAGTTAGAGAGAGGTAACATAGATAGAGAGAGGTAACATAGTTAGAGAGAGGTAACATAGTTAGAGAGAGGTAACATAGATAGAGGTAACATAGATAGAGAGAGGTAACATAGTTAGAGAGAGGTAACATAGATAGAGAGAGGTAACATAGTTAGAGAGAGGTAACATAGTTAGAGAGAGGTAACATAGATAGAGAGAGGTAACATAGTTAGAGAGAGGTAACATAGTTAGAGAGAGGTAACATAGATAGAGGTAACATAGTTAGAGAGAGGTAACATAGTTAGAGAGAGGTAACATAGTTAGAGAGAGGTAACATAGTTAGAGAGAGGTAACATAGTTAGAGAGGTAACATAGTTAGAGAGAGGTAACATAGTTAGAGAGAGGTAACATAGTTAGAGAGAGGTAACATAGTTAGAGAGAGGTAACATAGTTAGAGAGAGGTAACATAGTTAGAGAGAGGTAACATAGTTAGAGAGAGGTAACATAGTTAGAGAGAGGTAACATAGATAGAGAGAGGTAACATAGTTAGAGAGAGGTAACATAGTTAGAGAGAGGTAACATAGATAGAGAGAGGTAACATAGATAGAGAGAGGTAACATAGATAGAGGTAACATAGATAGAGGTAACATAGATAGAGAGAGGTAACATAGTTAGAGAGAGGTAACATAGATAGAGGTAACATAGTTAGAGAGAGGTAACATAGTTAGAGAGAGGTAACATAGATAGAGAGAGGTAACATAGTTAGAGAGAGGTAACATAGATAGAGAGAGGTAACATAGTTAGAGAGAGGTAACATAGTTAGAGAGAGGTAACATAGTTAGAGAGAGGTAACATAGTTAGAGAGAGGTAACATAGTTAGAGAGAGGTAACATAGATAGAGAGAGGTAACATAGTTAGAGGTAACATAGTTAGAGAGAGGTAACATAGATAGAGAGGTAACATAGTTAGAGAGAGGTAACATAGTTAGAGAGAGGTAACATAGTTAGAGAGAGGTAACATAGTTAGAGAGAGGTAACATAGTTAGAGAGAGGTAACATAGATAGAGAGAGGTAACATAGTTAGAGAGAGGTAACATAGTTAGAGAGAGGTAACATAGTTAGAGAGAGGTAACATAGATAGAGAGAGGTAACATAGATAGAGAGAGGTAACATAGTATAGAGAGGTAACATAGTTAGAGAGAGGTAACATAGTTAGAGAGAGGTAACATAGATAGAGGTAACATAGATAGAGAGAGGTAACATAGAGAGAGGTAACATAGATAGAGAGAGGTAACATAGATAGAGAGAGGTAACATAGTTAGAGAGAGGTAACATAGTTAGAGAGAGGTAACATAGATAGAGAGAGAGAGGTAACATAGAATAGAGAGGTAACATAGTTAGAGAGAGGTAACATAGTTAGAGAGAGGTAACATAGTTAGAGAGAGGTAACATAGTTAGAGAGAGGTAACATAGTTAGAGAGGGTAACATAGTTAGAGAGAGGTAACATAGAGAGAGGTAACATAGATAGAGAGAGGTAACATAGATAGAGAGAGGTAACATAGTTAGAGAGAGGTAACATAGTTAGAGAGAGGTAACATAGTTAGAGAGAGGTAACATAGTTAGAGAGAGGTAACATAGATAGAGAGAGGTAACATAGTTAGAGAGAGGTAACATAGTTAGAGAGAGGTAACATAGTAGAGAGGTAACATAGTTAGAGAGAGGTAACATAGATAGAGAGAGGTAACATAGTTAGAGAGAGGTAACATAGTTAGAGAGAGGTAACATAGTTAGAGAGAGGTAACATAGTTAGAGAGAGGTAACATAGTTAGAGAGAGGTAACATAGTTAGAGAGAGGTAACATAGTTAGAGAGAGGTAACATAGTTAGAGAGAGGTAACATAGTTAGAGAGAGGTAACATAGTTAGAGAGAGGTAACATAGATAGAGAGAGGTAACATAGTTAGAGAGAGGTAACATAGATAGAGAGAGGTAACATAGTTAGAGAGAGGTAACATAGTTAGAGAGAGGTAACATAGATAGAGAGAGGTAACATAGTTAGAGAGAGGTAACATAGTTAGAGAGAGGTAACATAGATAGAGAGAGGTAACATAGATAGAGAGAGGTAACATAGTTAGAGAGAGGTAACATAGATAGAGAGGTAACATAGTTAGAGAGAGGTAACATAGTTAGAGAGAGGTAACATAGAAGAGAGAGGTAACATAGTTAGAGAGAGGTAACATAGTTAGAGAGAGGTTACATAGTTAGAGAGAGGTAACATAGATAGAGGTAACATAGTTAGAGAGAGGTAACATAGTTAGAGAGAGGTAACATAGTTAGAGAGAGGTAACATAGTTAGAGAGAGGTAACATAGTTAGAGAGAGGTAACATAGATAGAGAGGTAACATAGTTAGAGAGAGGTAACATAGTTAGAGAGAGGTAACATAGATAGAGAGGTAACATAGATAGAGAGAGGTAACATAGATAGAGAGAGGTAACATAGATAGAGAGAGGTAACATAGTTAGAGAGAGGTAACATAGTTAGAGGTAACATAGATAGAGAGAGGTAACATAGATAGAGAGAGGTAACATAGTTAGAGAGAGGTAACATAGATAGAGGTAACATAGTTAGAGAGAGGTAACATAGAGAGAGAGGTAACATAGATAGAGGTAACATAGTTAGAGAGAGGTAACATAGATAGAGGTAACATAGATAGAGAGAGGTAACATAGTTAGAGAGAGGTAACATAGTTAGAGAGAGGTAACATAGTTAGAGAGAGGTAACATAGTTAGAGAGAGGTAACATAGATAGAGAGAGGTAACATAGTTAGAGAGAGGTAACATAGTTAGAGAGAGGTAACATAGTTAGAGAGAGGTAACATAGTTAGAGAGAGGTAACATAGTTAGAGAGAGGTAACATAGATAGAGAGAGGTAACATAGATAGAGGTAACATAGATAGAGAGAGGTAACATAGTTAGAGGGTAACATAGATAGAGAGAGGTAACATAGATAGAGAGAGGTAACATAGTTAGAGAGAGGTAACATAGTTAGAGAGAGGTAACATAGATAGAGAGAGGTAACATAGTTAGAGGTAACATAGTTAGAGAGAGGTAACATAGAGAGAGGTAACATAGATAGAGAGAGGTAACATAGATAGAGAGAGGTAACATAGATAGAGGTAACATAGTTAGAGAGAGGTAACATAGTTAGAGAGAGGTAACATAGTTAGAGAGAGGTAACATAGTTAGAGAGAGGTAACATAGTTAGAGAGAGGTAACATAGTTAGAGAGAGGTAACATAGTTAGAGGTAACATAGTTAGAGAGAGGTAACATAGATAGAGAGAGGTAACATAGATAGAGAGAGGTAACATAGTTAGAGGTAACATAGATAGAGAGAGGTAACATAGTTAGAGAGAGGTAACATAGTTAGAGAGGTAACATAGATAGAGGTAACATAGATAGAGAGAGGTAACATAGTTAGAGAGAGGTAACATAGATAGAGAGAGGTAACATAGATAGAGAGAGGTTACATAGTTAGAGGTAACATAGTTAGAGGTAACATAGATAGAGAGAGGTAACATAGATAGAGAGAGGTAACATAGTTAGAGAGAGATAACATAGATAGAGGTAACATAGTTAGAGAGAGGTAACATAGTTAGAGAGGTAACATAGTTAGAGAGAGGTAACATAGTTAGAGAGAGGTAACATAGTTAGAGAGAGGTAACATAGATAGAGGTAACATAGTTAGAGAGAGGTAACATAGTTAGAGAGAGGTAACATAGATAGAGGTAACATAGTTAGAGAGAGGTAACATAGTTAGAGAGAGGTAACATAGTTAGAGAGAGGTTACATAGTTAGAGAGAGGTAACATAGATAGATAGAGAGAGGTAACATAGATAGAGAGAGGTAACATAGTTAGAGAGAGGTAACATAGATAGAGAGAGGTAACATAGTTAGAGAGAGGTAACATAGATAGAGAGAGGTAACATAGATAGAGAGAGGTAACATAGTTAGAGAGAGGTAACATAGTTAGAGAGAGGTAACATAGTTAGAGGTAACATAGATAGAGAGAGGTAACATAGTTAGAGAGAGGTAACATAGATAGAGGTAACATAGTTAGAGAGAGGTAACATAGAGAGAGAGGTAACATAGATAGAGGTAACATAGTTAGAGAGAGGTAACATAGATAGAGGTAACATAGATAGAGAGAGGTAACATAGTTAGAGAGAGGTAACATAGTTAGAGAGAGGTAACATAGTTAGAGAGAGGTAACATAGTTAGAGAGAGGTAACATAGATAGAGAGAGGTAACATAGTTAGAGAGAGGTTACATAGTTAGAGAGAGGTAACATAGTTAGAGAGAGGTAACATAGATAGAGAGAGGTAACATAGTTAGAGAGAGGTAACATAGATAGAGAGAGGTAACATAGATAGAGGTAACATAGATAGAGAGAGGTAACATAGTTAGAGGTAACATAGATAGAGAGAGGTAACATAGTTAGAGAGAGGTAACATAGTTAGAGAGAGGTAACATAGTTAGAGAGAGATAACATAGATATAGAGAGGTAACATAGTTAGAGGTAACATAGTTAGAGAGAGGTAACATAGAGAGAGGTAACATAGATAGAGAGAGGTAACATAGATAGAGAGAGGTAACATAGATAGAGGTAACATAGTTAGAGAGAGGTAACATAGTTAGAGAGAGGTAACATAGTTAGAGAGAGGTAACATAGTTAGAGAGAGGTAACATAGTTAGAGAGAGGTAACATAGTTAGAGAGAGGTAACATAGATATAGAGAGGTAACATAGTTAGAGGTAACATAGTTAGAGAGAGGTAACATAGATAGAGAGAGGTAACATAGATAGAGAGAGGTAACATAGTTAGAGAGAGGTAACATAGATAGAGGTAACATAGTTAGAGAGAGGTAACATAGTTAGAGAGGTAACATAGATAGAGGTAACATAGATAGAGAGAGGTAACATAGTTAGAGAGAGGTAACATAGATAGAGAGAGGTAACATAGTTAGAGAGAGGTAACATAGAGAGAGGTAACATAGATAGAGAGAGGTAACATAGTTAGAGAGAGGTAACATAGATAGAGGTAACATAGTTAGAGAGAGGTAACATAGTTAGAGAGGTAACATAGTTAGAGAGAGGTAACATAGTTAGAGAGAGGTAACATAGTTAGAGAGAGGTAACATAGATAGAGGTAACATAGTTAGAGAGAGGTAACATAGTTAGAGAGAGGTAACATAGATAGAGGTAACATAGTTAGAGAGAGGTTACATAGTTAGAGAGAGGTAACATAGATAGATAGAGAGAGGTAACATAGATAGAGAGAGGTAACATAGTTAGAGAGAGGTAACATAGATAGAGAGAGGTAACATAGTTAGAGAGAGGTAACATAGATAGAGAGAGGTAACATAGATAGAGAGAGGTAACATAGTTAGAGAGAGGTAACATAGTTAGAGAGAGGTAACATAGTTAGAGGTAACATAGATAGAGAGAGGTAACATAGATAGAGAGAGGTAACATAGATAGAGGTAACATAGATAGAGAGAGGTAACATAGATAGAGAGAGGTAACATAGAGAGAGGTAACATAGTTAGAGAGAGGTAACATAGATAGAGAGAGGTAACATAGTTAGAGAGAGGTAACATAGATAGAGGTAACATAGTTAGAGAGAGGTAACATAGTTAGAGAGAGGTAACATAGTTAGAGAGAGGTAACATAGTTAGAGAGAGGTAACATAGTTAGAGAGAGGTAACATAGTTAGAGAGAGTAAGATAGAGAGAGGTTACATAGATAGAGAGAGGTAACATAGATAGAGAGGTAACATAGTTAGAGAGAGGTAACATAGTTAGAGAGAGGTAACATAGATAGAGAGAGGTAACATAGTTAGAGAGAGGTAACATAGTTAGAGAGAGGTAACATAGTTAGAGACAGGTAACATAGAGAGAGAGAGGTAACATAGATAGAGAGAGGTAACATAGTTAGAGAGAGGTAACATAGATAGATAGAGAGAGGTAACATAGTTAGAGAGAGGTAACATAGTTAGAGAGAGGTAACATAGATAGAGAGAGGTAACATAGTTAGAGAGAGGTAACATAGTTAGAGAGAGGTAACATAGTTAGAGAGAGGTAACATAGTTAGAGAGAGGTAACATAGATATAGAGAGGTAACATAGTTAGAGGTAACATAGTTAGAGAGAGGTAACATAGATAGAGGTAACATAGTTAGAGAGAGGTAACATAGATAGAGAGAGGTAACATAGTTAGAGGTAACATAGTTAGAGAGAGGTAACATAGATAGAGGTAACATAGATAGAGAGAGGTAACATAGTTAGAGAGAGGTAACATAGATAGATAGAGAGAGGTAACATAGTTAGAGAGAGGTAACATAGTTAGAGAGAGGTAACATAGTTAGAGAGAGGTAACATAGATAGAGAGAGGTAACATAGTTAGAGAGAGGTAACATAGTTAGAGAGAGGTAACATAGTTAGAGAGAGGTAACATAGTTAGAGAGAGGTAACATAGATAGAGAGAGGTAACATAGATAGAGAGAGGTAACATAGATAGAGAGAGGTAACATAGATAGAGGTAACATAGATAGAGAGAGGTAACATAGTTAGAGAGAGGTAACATAGATAGAGGTAACATAGTTAGAGAGAGGTAACATAGTTAGAGAGAGGTAACATAGATATAGAGAGGTAACATAGTTAGAGGGGTAACATAGTTAGAGAGAGGTAACATAGTTAGAGAGAGGTAACATAGTTAGAGAGAGGTAACATAGATATAGAGAGGTAACATAGTTAGAGGTAACATAGTTAGAGAGAGGTAACATAGATAGAGGTAACATAGTTAGAGAGAGGTAACATAGATAGATAGAGAGAGGTAACATAGTTAGAGAGAGGTAACATAGTTAGAGAGAGGTAACATAGTTAGAGAGAGGTAACATAGATAGAGAGAGGTAACATAGTTAGAGAGAGGTAACATAGTTAGAGAGAGGTAACATAGTTAGAGAGAGGTAACATAGATAGAGAGAGGTAACATAGATAGAGAGAGGTAACATAGATAGAGAGAGGTAACATAGATAGAGGTAACATAGATAGAGAGAGGTAACATAGTTAGAGAGAGGTAACATAGATAGAGGTAACATAGTTAGAGAGAGGTAACATAGAGAGAGGTAACATAGATAGAGAGAGGTAACATAGATAGAGGTAACATAGTTAGAGAGAGGTAACATTGTTAGAGAGAGGTAACATAGTTAGAGAGAGATAACATAGATAGACAGAGGTAACATATTTAGAGAGAGGTAACATAGTTAGAGAGAGGTAACATAGAGAGAGAGGTAACATAGATAGAGGTAACATAGTTAGAGAGAGGTAACATAGATAGAGGTAACATAGATAGAGAGAGGTAACATAGTTAGAGAGAGGTAACATAGAGAGAGGTAACATAGTTAGAGAGAGGTAACATAGTTAGAGAGAGGTAACATAGTTAGAGAGAGGTAACATAGATAGAGAGAGGTAACATAGTTAGAGAGAGGTAACATAGTTAGAGAGAGGTAACATAGTTAGAGAGAGGTAACATAGATAGAGAGAGGTAACATAGATAGAGAGAGGTAACATAGTTAGAGAGAGGTAACATAGTTAGAGAGAGGTAACATAGTTAGAGAGAGGTAACATAGATAGAGAGAGAAACATAGTTAGAGAGAGGTAACATAGTTAGAGAGAGGTAACATAGTTAGAGAGAGGTAACATAGTTAGAGGTAACATAGATAGAGAGAGGTAACATAGATAGAGAGAGGTAACATAGATAGAGGTAACATAGATAGAGAGAGGTAACATAGTTAGAGGTAACATAGTTAGAGAGAGGTAACATAGATAGAGAGAGAAACATAGTTAGAGAGAGGTAACATAGTTAGAGAGAGGTAACATAGTTAGAGAGAGGTAACATAGTTAGAGAGAGGTAACATAGATAGAGAGAGGTAACATAGATAGAGAGAGGTAACATAGATAGAGGTAACATAGATAGAGAGAGGTAACATAGTTAGAGAGAGGTAACATAGATAGAGGTAACATAGTTAGAGAGAGGTAACATAGTTAGAGAGAGGTAACATAGTTAGAGAGAGGTAACATAGTTAGAGAGAGGTAACATAGAGAGAGGTAACATAGATAGAGTTAACATAGTTAGAGAGAGGTAACATAGAGAGAGGTAACATAGATAGAGAGAGGTAACATAGTTAGAGAGAGGTAACATAGAGAGAGGTAACATAGTTAGAGAGAGGTAACATAGATAGAGAGAGGTAACATAGAGAGAGGTAACATAGATAGAGAGAGGTAACATAGATAGAGAGAGGTAACATAGATAGAGAGAGGTAACATAGTTAGAGAGAGGTAACATAGATAGAGGTAACATAGATAGAGAGAGGTAACATAGATAGAGAGAGGTAACATAGTTAGAGAGAGGTAACATAGAGAGAGGTAACATAGATAGAGAGAGGTAACATAGATAGAGGTAACATTTAACAGTCTGTTCAATTGTTTTAATGCTAACCATGGTACCTCTCTCTTTCTCTATCTCTCCCCCCGTTTCTCTCTCTCTCTCTCTCTCTCTCTCTCTCTCTATGATGGTGTTGTTGATGGACCCCTGGGTTTTCTCTCTCTCCTCCGTCCTCCCATCCTGAATCTGTTCATCATGGTTCCATCTGCCTCTCTACCTCCAGGAAACAACCCAAGGTACAGTATGACATGTAGTTAATCTGTCTAAGGTACAGTATGACATGTTGTTAATCTGTCTAAAGTACAGTATGACATGCAGTTAATCTGTCTAAGGTACAGGATGACATGTAGTTAATCTAAGGTACAGTATGACATGTAGTTAATCTGTCTAAAGTACAGTATGACATGTAGTTTTCTGTCTAAGGTACAGGATGACATGTAGTTAATCTGTCTAAGGTACAGTATGACATGTAGTTAATCTGTCTAAGGTACAGTATGACATGTAGTTAATCTGTCTAAGGTACAGTATGACATGTAGTTAATCTGTCTAAGGTACAGGATGACATGTAGTTAATCTGTCTAAGGTACAGTATGACATGTTGTTAATCTGTCTAAAGTACAGGATGACATTTAGTTAATCTGTCTAAGGTACAGGATGACATGTAGTTAATCTGTCTAAGGTACAGGATGACATGTAGTTAATCTGTCTAAGGTACAGGATGACATGTAGTTAATCTGTCTAAGGTACAGTATGACATGCAGTTAATCTGTCTAAGGTACATTTACATTTTACATTTTAGTCAGGTACAGTATGACATGTAGTTAATCTGTCTAAAGTACAGTATGACATGTAGTTAATCTGTCTAAAGTACAGTATGACATGTAGTTAATCTGTCTAAGGTACAGTATGACATGTAGTTAATCTGTCTAAGGTACAGGATGACATGTAGTTAATCTGTCTAAGGTACAGTATGACATGTAGTTAATCTAAGGTACAGTATGACATGTAGTTAATCTAAGGTACATTATGACATGTAGTTAATCTGTCTAAGGTACAGTATGACATGTAGTTAATCTGTCTAAGGTACAGTATGACATGTAGTTAATCTGTCTAAGGTACAGTATGACATGTAGTTAATCTGTCTAAGGTACGGTATGACATGTAGTTAATCTGTCTAAGGTACAGTATGACATGTAGTTAATCTGTCTAAGGTACAGTATTCCATGTAGTTAATCTGTCTAAGGTACAGTATGACATGTAGTTAATCTGTCTAAAGTACAGTATGACATGTAGTTAATCTGTCTAAGGTACAGTATGACATGTAGTTAATCTGTCTAAGGTACAGGATGACATGTAGTTAATCTGTCTAAGGTACAGTATGACATGTAGTTAATCTGTCTAAGGTACAGGATGACATGTAGTTAATCTGTCTAAGGTACAGTATGACATGTAGTTAATCTAAGTTACATTATGACATGTAGTTAATCTGTCTAAGGTACAGTATGACATGTAGTTAATCTGTCTAAGGTACAGTATGACATGTAGTTAATCTGTCTAAGGTACAGTATGACATGTAGTTAATCTGTCTAAGGTACAGGATGACATGTAGTTAATCTGTCTAAGGTACGGTATGACATGTAGTTAATCTGTCTAAGGTACAGTATGACATGTAGTTAATCTGTCTAAGGTACAGTATTACATGTAGTTAATCTGTCTAAGGTACAGTATGACATGTAGTTAATCTGTCTAAGGTACAGTATGACATGTAGTTAATCTGTCTAAGGTACAGGATGACATGTAGTTAATCTGTCTAAGGTACAGGATGACATGTAGTTAATCTGTCTAAGGTACAGTATGACATGTAGTTAATCTGTCTAAGGTACAGGATGACATGTAGTTAATCTGTCTAAGGTACAGTATGACATGTAGTTAATCTGTCTAAGGTACAGTATGACATGTAGTTAATCTGTCTAAGGTACAGGATGACATGTAGTTAATCTGTCTAAGGTACAGTATGACATGTAGTTAATCTGTCAAGGTACAGTATGACATGTAGTTAATCTGTCTAAGGTACAGTATGACATGTAGTTAATCTGTCTAAGGTACAGTATGACATGTAGTTAATCTGCTAAGGTACAGTATGACATGTAGTTAATCTGTCTAAGGTACAGGATGACATGTAGTTAATCTGTCTAAGGTACAGGATGACATGTAGTTAATCTGTCTAAGGTACAGTATGACATGTAGTTAATCTGTCTAAGGTACAGTATGACATGTAGTTAATCTGTCTAAGGTACAGTATGACATGTAGTTAATCTGTCTAAGGTACAGGATGACATGTAGTTAATCTGTCTAAGGTACAGTATGACATGTAGTTAATCTGTCTAAGGTACAGTATGACATGTAGTTAATCTGTCTAAGGTACAGGATGACATGTAGTTAATCTGTCTAAGGTACAGGATGACATGTAGTTAATCTGTCTAAGGTACAGGATGACATGTAGTTAATCTGTCTAAGGTACAGTATGACATGTAGTTAATCTGTCTAAGGTACAGTATGACATGTAGTTAATCTGTCTAAGGTACAGTATGACATGTAGTTAATCTGTCTAAGGTACAGTATGACATGTAGTTAATCTGTCTAAGGTACAGGATGACATGTAGTTAATCTGTCTAAGGTACAGTATGACATGTAGTTAATCTAAGGTACAGTATGACATGTAGTTAATCTGTCTAAAGTACAGTATGACATGTAGTTAATCTGTCTAAGGTACAGTATGACATGTAGTTAATCTAAGGTACAGTATGACATGTAGTTAATCTGTCTAAGGAACAGGATGACATGTAGTTAATCTGTCTAAGGTACAGGATGACATGTAGTTAATCTGTCTAAGGTACAGTATGACATGTAGTTAATCTGTCTAAGGTACAGTTTGACATGTAGTTAATCTGTCTAAGGTACAGTATGACATGTAGTTAATCTGTCTAAGGTACAGTATGACATGTAGTTAATCTATCTAAGGTACAGTATGACATGTAGTTAATCTGTCTAAGGTACAGGATGACATGTAGTTAATCTGTCTAAGGTACAGTATGACATGTAGTTAATCTGTCTAAGGTACAGTATGACATGTAGTTAATCTGTCTAAGGTACAGTATGACATGTAGTTAATCTATCTAAGGTACAGTATGACGTAGTTAATCTGTCCAAGGTACAGGATGACATGTAGTTGACATGTAGTTAATCTGTCTAAGGTACAGTATGACATGTAGTTGATCTGTCTAAGGTACAGTATGACATGTAGTTAATCTGTCTAAGGTACAGTATGACATGTAGTTAATCTGTCTAAGGTACAGTATGACATGCAGTTAATCTGTCTAAGGTACAGTATGACATGTAGTTAATCTGTCTAAAGTACAGTATGACATGTAGTTAATCTGTCTAAGGTACAGTATGACATGTAGTTAATCTGTCTAAGGTAGGGTACGACATGTAGTTAATCTGTCTAAGGTACAGTATGACATGTAGTTAATCTGTCTAAGGTACAGGATGACATGTAGTTAATCTGTCTAAGGTAGGGTACGACATGTAGTTAATCTAAGGTACAGTATGACATGTAGTTAATCTGTCTAAGGTACAGTATGACATGTAGTTAATCTGTCTAAGGTACAGTATGACATGCAGTTAATCTGTCTAAGGTACAGTATGACATGTAGTTAATCTGTCTAAAGTACAGTATGACATGTAGTTAATCTGTCTAAGGTAGGGTACGACATGTAGTTAATCTGTCTAAGGTACAGTATGACATGTAGTTGATCTGTCTAAGGTACAGTATGACATGTAGTTAATCTGTCTAAAGTACAGTATGACATGTAGTTAATCTGTCTAAGGTAGGGTACGACATGTAGTTAATCTAAGGTACAGTATGACATGTAGTTAATCTGTCTAAGGTACAGTATGACATGTAGTTAATCTGTCTAAGGTAGGGTACGACATGTAGTTAATCTGTCTAAGGTACAGTATGACATGTAGTTAATCTGTCTAAGGTACAGGATGACATGTAGTTAATCTGTCTAAGGTACAGGATGACATGTAGTTAATCTGTCTAAGGTACAGGATGACATGTAGTTAATCTGTCTAAGGTACAGTATGACATGTAGTTAATCTGTCTAAGGTACAGGATGACATGTAGTTAATCTGTCTAAGGTACAGTATGACATGTAGTTAATCTGTCTAAGGTACAGGATGACATGTAGTTAATCTGTCTAAGGTACAGTATGACATGTAGTTAATCTAAGGTACAGGATGACATGTAGTTAATCTGTCTAAGGTACAGGATGACATGTAGTTAATCTGTCTAAGGTACAGGATGACATGTAGTTAATCTGTCTAAGGTACAGTATGACATGTAGTTAATCTGTCTAAGGTACAGGATGACATGTAGTTAATCTGTCTAAGGTACAAGATGACATGTAGTTAATCTGTCTAAGGTACAGTATGACATGTAGTTAATCTGTCTAAGGTACAGTATGACATGTAGATAATCTGTCTAAGGTACAGGATGACATTTAGTTAATCTGTCTAAGGTACAGTATGACATGTAGTTAATCTGTCTAAGGTACAGTATGACATGTAGTTAATCTGTCTAAGGTACAGGATGACATGTAGTTAATCTGTCTAAGGTACAGGATGACATGTAGTTAATCTGTCTAAGGTACAGGATTGCAGGTGTGTAAACAGAGAGGAATATGCGAGGCGAGAGGTTTTACTCTCGCTAAAATCTGTCCAAAATAAACCCAAATGCATTTCAATGGGTTTATTTTTAACCTAAAATTGTCGCTTGCCTTCCCGCCTTTGGGACAACGACTCCCATTGTTAGGGCGGAGACGTGGATCTCGCCATTATATACAGATCTCTGGTGTAAATGGGAAGGTGCACAGCACAAAGGAGCGAAGGAGACGAGACCAAAAAGACAGCATGAGAACAAGTGGACATAAACGCTCATAAAGATAAATAAATATACAGGCATTTGAAATATTGCACAAGAACATACATTGTAATGAATTTGCTGTATCGTCCAGCCCTAGTGTGTGTGACGACTGGGTTGTCAGGGGTTTGGTTGGTCAGCGGCGGGGAGCCAGATAGACGTCTGTGTGAACGGGTCAGCTCTCTAAAATCTGCTCAACATCCACAAAGAGATCCACAATGAGAGGGAGGAATGAGCAGGAACACTGGCCCAGTGTGTGTGTGTGTGTGTGTGTGTGTGTGTGTGTGTGTGTGTGTGTGTGTGTGTGTGTGTGTGTGTGTGTGTGTGTGTGTGTGTGTGTGTGTATTCAAAGCTGCATTGTTGGAGTGCAACTCCCCCTCACCACCTCCCTTCCCCCGTCCCCACACTCTCTGCTGGATGGGGACTAGTTGAAAGGCGTTCAGGAGCAGAGTTGAACACATTCTGGGATGGGTTGTGGGTTCAGTCGTGGGCCCGTGTCTCGCCGTGCTAATTCATATCTGTCCTCTGAGCTTTAGCCAGGCACTCTAGCAGAAATGACTGCCTGGTCTGCTAAGTCCTGAATACAACTTCAAATTAGTTTCCCCTCAAACTCTGTCTGTCTGTCTGTCTGTCTGTCTGTCTGTCTGTCTGTCTGTCTGTCTGTCTGTTTGTCTGTCTGTCTGTCTGTCTGTCTGCTGGGGATAAATAGAGGCCACACTCAGTACTCACAGTCCAACCTGTTGTATGATGTATGATGAATGGTGTATGATGTTGTATGATGAATGGTGTATGTTGTATGATGTATGATGAATGGTGTATGATGCATGTTGTATGATGTTGTATGTTGTATGATGTTGTATGATGAATGGTGTATGATGCATGTTGTATGATGTTGTATGATGTATGATGAATGGTGTATGATGTATGTTGTAAGATGTATGATGAATGGTGTATGATGCATGTTGTATGATGTATGATGAATGGTGTATGATGCATGTTGTGTGATGTTGTATGTTGTATGATGTTGTATGATGTTTTATGATGATGGTGTATGATGTATGTTGTATGATGTTGTATGATGAATGGTGTATGATGCATGTTGTATGATGTATGTTGTATGATGTTGTATGATGAATGGTGTATGATGCATGTTGTATGATGTTGTATGATGTATGATGAATGGTGTATGATGCATGTATGATGTTGTATGATGAATGGTGTATGATGTTGTATGATGTTGTATGCTGTATGATGAATGGTGTATGATGGTGGATGATGTATGATGTTGTATGATGAATGGTGTATGATGCATGTTGTATGTTGTATGATGTTGTATGATGAATGGTGTATGATGTATGTTGTATGATGTATAATGTTGTATGATGTTGTATGATGTTGTATGATGAATGGTGTATGATGTATGATGTTGTATGATGTTGAATGATGTATGTTGTATGATGTTGTATGATGAATGGTGTATGTTGTATGATGTATGATGTTGTATGATGAATGGTGTACGATGTTGTATGATGTATGATGAATGGTGTATGATGTATGTTGTATGATGAATGGTGTATGATGCATGTTGTATGATGTTGTATGATGTTGTATGATGTATGATGAATGGTGTATGATGCATGTTGTATGATGTTGTATGATGTTGTATGATGTATGATGAATGGTGTATGATGCATGTTGTATGATGTATGATGAATGGTGTATGATGCATGTATGATGTTGTATGATGAATGGTGTATGTTGTATGATGTTGTATGATGAATGGTGTATGATGCATGTTGTATGATGTTGTATGTTTTTGTATGTTGTATGATGTATGATGAATGCTATATGATACATGTTGTATGATGTTGTATGATGTATGTTGTATGATGTATGATGTTGTATGATGTATGTTGTATGACGTATGATGATGTATGATGGTGTATGTTGTATGATCATGTATGATGTATGATGGTGTATGATGAATGGTGTATGATGTTGAATGTTGTTGTATGTTGTGTGATGTATGATGGTATATGATGTATGATGTTGAATGTTGTTTGATGAATGGTGTATGATGGTGTATGATGTATGATGTGTGATGATGTATGATTAATGGTGTATGATGCATGTTGTATGATGTTGTATGATGGTGTATGATGTTGTATGATGGTGTATGATGTATGATGTTGAATGTTGTGTGATGAATGGTGTATGATGGTGTATGATGTGTGATGATGTATGATGAATGGTGTATGATGCATGTTGTATGGTGTTTTATGATGTATGATGAATGGTGTGTGATGTATGTTGTGTGATGTTGTATGATGAATGGTGTGTGATGCATGTTGTATGATGTTGTATGATGTTGTATGATAAATGGTGTATGATGCATGTTGTATGATGTTGTATGTTGTATGATGTTGTATGATGTTGTATGATGTATGTTGTATGATGTATGATGGTGTATGATGTATGTTGTATGATGGTGTATGATGGTGTATGATGTATGCTGATGTATGATGAATGGTGTATGATGTATGATGTTGAATGTTGTTGTATGTTGTGTTATGTATGATGGTATATGATATATGATGTTGTATGATGAATGTTGTGTGATGGTGTATGATGTTGAATGTTGTGTGATGAATTGTGTATGATGGTGTATGATGGTGTATGATATATGATGTTGTATGATGAATGTTGTGTGATGAATGGTTTATGATGGTGTATGATGGTGTATGATGTATAATGTTGTATGATGGTGTATGATGTATGATGTTGTGTGATGTTGAATGATGGTGTATGACGGTGTATGTTGTGTGATGTATGATGGTGTATGATGTTGAATGTTGTGTGATGAATTGTGTATGATGGTGTATGATGTTGTATGATGGTGTATGATGTTGAATGTTGTTGAATGTTGTGTGATGTATGATGGTATATGATGTATGATGTTGAATGTTGTTTGATGAATGGTGTATGATATATGATGTTGTATGATGGTGTATGATGTATGATGTTGAATGTTATGTGATGAATGGTGTATGATGGTGTATGATGTATGATGTGTTATGATGTATGATGCATGTTGTATGATGTTGTATGATGTATGATGAATGGTGTGTGATGTATGTTGTGTGATGTTGTATGATGAATGGTGTGTGATGCATGTTGTATGATGTTGTATGATGTTGTCTGATGTTGTATGATGTTGTATGATGTATGATGTATGTTGTATGATGTATGATGTATGATGGTGTATGATGTATGTTGTATGATGGTGTATGATGGTGTATGATGTATGCTGATGTATGATGAATGGTGTATGATGTATGATGTTGAATGTTGTTGTATGTTGTGTGATGTATGATGGTGTATGATATATGATGTTGTATGATGAATGTTGTGTGATGAATGGTTTATGATGTTTATGATGTATAATGTTGTATGATGGTGTATGATGATGTATGATGTTGTGTGATGTTGAATGATGGTGTATGACGGTGTATGTTGTGTGATGTATGATGGTGTATGTTGTGTGATGTATGATGGTGTATGTTGTGTGATGTATGATGGTGTATGATGTTGAATGTTGTGTGATGAATTGTGTATGATGGTGTATGATGTTGTATGATGGTGTATGGTGTATGATGTTGAATGTTGTGTGATGAATGGTGTATGATTGTGTATTATGATGTATGATGAATGGTGTATGATGAATGATGTATGTTGTGTGATGTATGATGGTGTATGTTGTGTGATGTATGATGGTGTATGATGTTGAATGTTGTGTGATGAATGGTGTATGATGTTGTATGATGAATGGTTTTTTGATGTATGTTGTTGTATGATGGTGTATGATGTATGATGAATGGTGTGTGATGGTGTATGATGTCTGATGTTGTATGATGGTGTATGATGTTGAATGTTGTGTGATGTATGATGGTGTATGATGTAGTATGATGTTGTATGGTGTATGCTGCTCTGTTTTCAAATCTCAGACTTTTTAAACCTGTCTAAATGCCAGTAAACAATCAAATCAATGATTTTATCACTGAATTACTTTGATTGAATCATTGTTAATGGATGGAGTGGTCAGTTATTGTGTAATCAGAAATCATTTGGTTGTTTGGTCTAACCCATATGACTTCATAGAGCAGGTCTAACCCATATGACTTCATAGAGCAGGTCTAACCCATATGACTTCATAGAGCAGGTCTAACCCATATGACTTCATAGAGCAGGTCTAACCCATACGACTTCATAGAGCAGGTCTAACCCATATGACTTCATGGAGCAGGTCTAACCCATATGACTTCATAGAGCAGGTCTAACCCATATGACTTCATAGAGCAGGTCTAACCCATATGACTTCATAGAGCAGGTCTAACCCATAGGACTTCATAGAGCAGGTCTAACCCATACGACTTCATAGAGCAGGTCTAACCAATATGACTTCATAGAGCAGGTCTAACCAATATGACTTCATAGAGCAGGTCTAACACATACGACTTCATAAAGCAGGTCTAACCCATACGACTTCATAGAGCAGGTGTCTAACCCATATGACTTCACAGAGCAGGTGTCTAACCCATATGACTTCATAGAGCAGGTCTAACCCATATGACTTCATAGAGCAGGTCTAACCCATATGACTTCATAGAGCAGTTCTAACCCATATGACTTCATAGAGCAGGTCTAACCCATATGACTTCATAGAGCAGGTCAAACCCATATGACTTCATAGAGCAGGTCTAGCCCATATGATATCATAGAGCAGGTCTAACCCATATGACTTCATAGAGCAGGTCTAACCCATATGACTTCATAGAGCAGGTCTAACCCATATGACTTCATAGAGCAGGTCTTAACCATATGACTTCATAGAGCAGGTCTAACCCATACGACTTCATAGAGCAGGTCTAACCAATATGACTTCATAGAGCAGGTCTAACCCATACGACTTCATAGAGCAGGTCTAACCCATATGACTTCATAGAGCAGGTGTCTAACCCATATGACTTCACAGAGCAGGTCTAACCCATATGACTTCATAGAGCAGGTCTAACCCATATGACTTCATAGAGCAGTTCAAACCCATTTGACTTCATAGAGCAGATCTAACCCATATGACTTCATAGAGCAGGTCTAACCCATATGACTTCATAGAGCAGGTCTAGCCCATATGACATCATAGAGCAGGTGTCTAACCCATATGACTTCATAGAGCAGGTCTAACCCATATGACTTCATAGAGCAGGTCTAACCCATATGACTTCATAGAGCAGGTCTAACCCATATGACTTCATAGAGCAGGTCTAACCCATACGACTTCATAGAGCAGGTCTAACCCATATGACTTCATAGAGCAGTTCTAACCCATATGACTTCATAGAGCAGGTCTAACCCATATGACTTCATAGAGCAGGTGTCTAACCCATATGACTTCACAGAGCAGGTCTAGCCCATATGATATCATAGAGCAGGTCTAACCCATATGACTTCATAGAGCAGGTCTAACCCATTTGACTTCATAGAGCAGGTCTAACCCATATGACTTCATAGAGCAGGTCTAACCCATATGACTTCATAGAGCAGGTCTAACCCATATGACTTCATAGAGCAGGTGTCTAACCCATATGACTTCATAGAGCAGGTCTAACCCATACGACTTCATAGAGCAGGTCTAACCCATATGACTTCATAGAGCAGGTGTCTAACCCATATGACTTCACAGAGCAGGTCTAACCCATATGACATCATAGAGCAGGTCTAACCCATATGACATCATAGAGCAGGTCTAACCCATATGAATTCATAGAGCAGGTGTCTAAGCCCTGGACAGAGTCCCAAATGGCACCGTATTCCCTAGATCCACCTCTACGCAGACGACACCATTCTGTATACTTCTGGCCCTTCCTTGGACACTGTGCTAACAAACCTCCAAATGAGTTTCAATACCATACAACTCTCCTTCCGTGGCCTCCAACTGCTGTTAAATGCTAGTAAAACCAAATGCATGCTTTTCAACCGTTCGCTGCCCGCACCTGCCCGCCCGACTAGCATCACTTCTCTGGACGGTTCCGACCTAGAATTTGTGGACAACTACAAATACCTAGGTGTCTGGTTAGACTGTAAACTCTCCTTCCAGACTCATATTAAACATCTCCAATCCAAAATCAAATCTAGAATCTGCTTCCTATACCGTAACAAAGCCTCCTTCACTCACGTCGCCAAACTTACCCTAGTAAAACTGAATATCCTACCGATCCTCGACTTCGGCGATGTCATCTACAAAATTGCTTCCAATACTCTACTCAGCAAACTGGATGCAGTCTATCACAGTGCCATCCATTTTGTTTCCAAATCACCTTATACCACCCACCACTGTGACCTGTATGCTCTAGTCGGCTGGCCCTCGCTACATATTCGTCGCCAGACCCACTGGCTCCAGGTCATCTATAAGACTATGCTAGGTAAAGCTCCGCCTTATCTCTGCGCACTGGTCACGATAACAACACCCACCCGTAGCACGCGCTCCAGCAGGTATATCTCACTGGTCATCCCCAAAGTCAACACCTCCTTTGGCCGCCTTTCCTTCCAGTTCTCTGCTGCCAATGACTGGAACGAATTGCAAAAATCGCTGAAGTTGGAGACTTTTATTTCCCTCTCTAACTTTAAACATCAGCTACCTGAGCTGCTAACCGATTGCTGCAGCTGTACATAGCCCATCTGTAAATTGCCCACCAATCTACCTACCTCATCCCCATACTGTTTTTATTTTATTTACTTTTCTGCTCTTTTGCACACCAGTATCTCTACTTGCACATCATCATATGCTCATTTATCACTCCAGTGTTAATCTGCTAAATTGTAATTATTCGCTCCTATGGCCTATTTGTTGCCTACCTCCTCATGCCTTTTGCACACACTGTATATAGACTTTCTTTTTTTCTACTATGTCATTGACTTGTTTATTGTGTTATTGGCTTGTTTATTGTTTACTCCGTGTGTAACTCTGTGTTGTTGTATGTGTCACACTGCTTTGCTTTATCTTGGCCAGGTCACAGTTGTAAATGAGAACTTGTTCTCAACTAGCCTACCTGGTAAAATAATGGTGAATTAAAAAATAGAGTGCACTATTTTTGACCATGGCCCGTAGTGTTCTGCTCAAAAGTATGCATTAAATAGGGAATAGGGTGCCATCTGGTTGTTCAGACGTGTTAAGGTAGTTAGTTCCTAAACTCCCCAGCAGCCTAACCCACTCTGCTGCTCTGCTGTCTCCTGAGGAGCTCTCTCTATCAGACCCCTTCAGTGTCCGTCCCCAGCCGTGACTATAGAGGAGCTCTCTCTATCAGACCCCTTCAGTGTCCGTCCCCAGCCGTGACTATAGAGGAGCTCTCTCTATCAGACCCCTTCAGTGTCCGTCCCCAGCCGTGACTATAGAGGAGCTCTCTCTATCAGACCCCTTCAGTGTCCGTCCCCAGCCGTGACTATAGAGGAGCTCTCTCTATCAGACCCCTTCAGTGTCCGTCCCCAGCCGTGACTATAGAGGAGCTCTCTCTATCAGACCCCTTCAGTGTCCGTCCCCAGCCGTGACTATAGAGGAGCTCTCTCTATCAGACCCCTTCAGTGTCCGTCCCCAGCCGTGACTAGAGAGGAGCTCTCTCTATCAGACCCCTTCAGTGTCCGTCCCCAGCCGTGACTATAGAGGAGCTCTCTCTATCAGCTCCCTTCAGTGTCCGTCCCCAGACGTGACTATGCTGACAGTACAACAGTGCCTCCCTCTCTCCCTGGCCTGTCGTGGCCTCTATTAGGATTAGAAAAGGAGCTCAATCATACTGACTCAGACATTTATGGAGGGATACCAGGGTTGCTTCCCAAATGGCACCCTATTCCCTATTTAGTGCACTACTTTTGACGTGGGCCCATAGAGGCACTATATAAGGAATTGGGTGCCATTTGGGTCCCACAACAGTTTTGTCAGCCCAGCCAGTGAGTGAGGGCCAGCAGCAGCCCAGCCAGTGAGTGAGGGCCAGCAGCAGCCCAGCCAGTGAGTGAGGGCCAGCAGCAGCCCAGCCAGTGAGTGAGGGCCAGCAGCAGCCCAGCCAGTGAGTGAGGGCCAGCAGCAGCCTAGCCAGTGAGTGAGGGCCAGCAGCAGCCCAGCCAGTGAGTGAGGGCCAGCAGCAGCCCAGCCAGTGAGTGAGGGCCAGCAGCAGCCCAGCCCAGCCAGTGAGTGAGGGCCAGCAGCAGCCCAGCCAGTGAGTGAGGGCCAGCAGCAGCCCTGCCCAGCCAGTGAGTGAGGGCCAGCAGCCCAGCCCAGCCAGTGAGTGAGGGCCAGCAGCAGCCCAGCCCAGCCAGTGACTGAGGGTCAGCAGCAGCCCAGCCAGTGTGTGAGGGCCAGCAGCAGCCCAGCCCAGCCAGTGAGTGAGGGCCAGCAGCAGCCCAGCCCAGCCAGTGAGTGAGGGCCAGCAGCAGCCCAGCCCAGCCAGTGAGTGAGGGCCAGCAGCAGCCCAGCCAGTGAGTGAGGGCCAGCAGCAGCCCAGCCAGTGAGTGAGGGCCAGCAGCAGCCCAGCCAGTGAGTGAGGGCCAGCAGCAGCCCAGCCAGAAATGTTTACTTTCAAGCCCTTAACCAACAATGCAGTTTTAAGAAAAAATAAGTAAAACAATGTAATAAAAAATAAAGGATCAGAATAAAAACATTCAATAAAAATATATTGGTCTGTATACCAAACGTCTCATAGTAGGAGTGCTGATCTAGGATCAGGTCCCCTGTCCATCATATTATGATCTAAAAGGCAGAACTGATCCTAAATCAGCACTCTGAGACACTAGATACCTACTGTACAGCCCCTGAACTATTTGAGTCAGTTGAATCCCTCTAATTCTAGGAGAGTCTAGTAGTGTGGGAGTCTGCAGCACGAGGCAAGACGAGAGAGGGTCTAGACTAGAGAGGGGGTCTAGACTAGAGAGGGTCTAGACTAGAGAGGGTCTAGACTAGAGAGATGGTCTAGAGAGGGTCTAGAATAGAGAGAGGGTCTAGACTAGAGAGGGTCTAGACTAGAGAGGGGGTCTAGACTAGAGAGGGGGTCTAGACTAGAGAGGGTCTAGACTAGAGAGGGGGTCTAGACTAGAGAGGGGGTCTAGACTAGAGAGAGGGTCTAGAATAGAGAGAGGGTCTAGACTAGAGAGGGGGTCTAGACTAGAGAGGGTCTAGACTAGAGAGTGGTCTAGAGTAGAGAGGGGGTCTAGACTAGAGAGAGGGTCTAGACTAGAGAGGGTCTAGACTAGAGAGGGGGTCTAGACTAGAGAGATGGTCTAGAGAGGGTCTAGAATAGAGAGAGGGTCTAGACTAGAGAGGGGGTCTAGACTAGAGAGGGTCTAGACTAGAGGAGGTCTAGACTAGAGAGGGGGTCCGGACTAGAGAGGGTCTAGACTAAAGAGGGTCTAGACTAGAGAGGGTCTGGACTAGAAAGAGTGTCTAGACTAGAGAGGGTCTAGACTAGAGAGAGGGTCTATACTAGAGAGGGTCTAGACTAGAGAGGGTCTAGACTAAAGATAGGGTCTATACTAGAGAGGGTCTAGACCAGAGAGGGGGTCTAGACTAGAGAGGGGGTCTAGACTAGAGAGGGTCTAGACTAGAGAGAGGGTCTAGAATAGAAAGAGGGTCTAGACTAGAGAGGGGGTCTAGACTAGAGAGGGTCTAGACTAGAGAGGGTCTAGACTAGAGAGATGGTCTAGAGAGGGTCTAGAATAGAGAGAGGGTCTAGACTAGAGAGGGTCTAGACTAGAGAGGGTCTAGACTAGAGAGATTGTCTAGAGAGGGTCTAGAATAGAGAGAGGGTCTAGACTAGAGAGGGGGTCTAGACTAGAGAGGGTCTAGACTAGAGGAGGTCTAGACTAGAGAGGGGGTGTAGACTAGAGAGATGGTCTAGAGAGGGTCTAGACTAGAGAGAGGGTCTAGACTAGAGAGGGTCTAGACTAGAGAGGGTCTAGACTAGAGAGGGGGTCTAGACTAGAGAGGGTCTAGACTAGAGAGGGGGTCTAGACTAGGGAGATGGTCTAGAGAGGGTCTAGACTAGAGAGGGGGTCTAGACTAGAGAGGGTCTAGACTAGAGAGGGTCTAGACCAGAGAGGTGGTCTAGACTAGAGAGGGGGTCTAGACTAGAGAGGGTCTAGACTAGAGAGAGGGTCTAGAATAGAGAGAGGTACTAGACTAGAGAGGGGGTCTAGACTAGAGAGGGTCTAGACTAGAGAGATGGTCTAGAGAGGATCTAGAATAGAGAGAGGGTCTAGACTAGAGAGGGGGTCTAGACTAGAGAGGGTCTAGACTAGAGAGATGGTCTAGAGAGGGTCTAGAATAGAGAGAGGGTCTAGACTAGAGAGGGGGTCTAGACTAGAGAGGGTCTAGACTAGAGGAGGTCTAGACTAGAGAGGGGGTCCGGACTAGAGAGGGTCTAGACTAAAGAGGGTCTAGACTAGAGAGGGTCTGGACTAGAAAGAGGGTCTAGACTAGAGAGGGTCTAGACTTTAGAGAGGGTCTATACTAGAGAAGGTCTAGACTAGAGAGGGTCTAGACTAAAGATAGGGTCTATACTAGAGAGGGTCTAGACCAGAGAGGGGGTCTAGACTAGAGAGGGGGTCTAGACTAGAGAGGGTCTAGACTAGAGAGAGGGTCTAGAATAGAAAGAGGGTCTAGACTAGAGAGGGGGTCTAGACTAGAGAGGGTCTAGACTAGAGAGGGTCTAGACTAGAGAGATGGTCTAGAGAGGGTCTAGAATAGAGAGAGGGTCTAGACTAGAGAGGGGGTCTAGACTAGAGAGGGTCTAGACTAGAGAGATGGTCTAGAGAGGGTCTAGAATAGAGAGAGGGTCTAGACTAGAGAGGGTCTAGACTAGAGGAGGTCTAGACTAGAGAGGGGGTCCGGACTAAAGAGGGTCTAGACTAGAGAGGGTCTGGACTAGAGAGGGTCTAGACTAGAGAGAGGGTCTATACTAGAGAGGGTCTAGACTAGAGAGGGTCTAGACTAAAGATAGGGTCTATACTAGAGAGGGTCTAGACTAGAGAGAGGGTCTAGACCAGAGAGAGGGTCTATACTAGCGAGGGTCTAGACTAGAGAAGGGGTCTAGATTAGAAAGGGGGTCTAGACTAGAGATATGGTCTAGACTAGAGGGGGTCTAGACTAGAGAGACAGTCTATACTAGAGAGGGTCTAGACTAGAGAGAGGGTCTAGACTAGAGATGGTCTAGACTAGAGAGAGGATCTAGACTAGAGAGAGGGTCTAGACTAGAGAGAGGGTCTAGACTAGAGAGGGTCTAGACTAGAGAGAGGGTCTAGAGTAGAGAGGGTCTAGACTAGAGATGGTCTAGACTAGAGAGTGGGTCTAGACTAGAGAGAGGGTCTAGACTAAAGAGAGGGCCTAGACTAGAGAGGGTCTAGACTAGAGAGAGGATCTAGACTAGAGAGAGGGTCTAGACTAGTGAGAGGGTCTAGACTAGAGAGAGAGCCTAGACGAGAGAGGGTCTAGACTAGAGAGGGTCTAGACTAGAGAGAGGGTCTAGAGTAGAGAGGGTCTAGACTAGAGATGGTCTATACTAGAGAGTGGGTCTAGACTAGAGAGAGGGTCTAGACTAGAGAGAGGGCCTAGACTAGAGAGGGTCTAGACTAGAGAGAGGATCTAGACTAGAGAGAGGATCTATAGACTAGAGGGTCTAGACTAGAGGGTCTAGACTAGAGAGGGTCAAGACTAGAGGGGTCTAGACTAGAGAAAGGGTCTAGACTAGAGAGCGGGTCTAGACTAGAGAGCGGGTTTAGACTAGAGAGAGGATCTAGGCTAGAGAGGGTCTAGACTGGAGAGAAGGTCTAGACTACAGAGGGTCTAGACTACAGAGGGTCTAGACTAGAGAGACGGTCTAGACTAGAGAGAGGGCCTAGACTAGAGAGGTTCTAGACTAGAGAGGATCTAGACTATAGAGGGTCTAAACTAGAGAGAGGATCTATAGACTAAAGGGTCTAGACTAGAGAGGGTCTAGACTAGAGGGTCTAGACTAGAGAGGGTCTAGACTAGAGGGTCTAGACTAGAGAGCGGGTCTAGACTAGAGAGATGGTCTAGAGTAGAGAGGGTCTAGACTAGAGAGAGGGTCTAGAGTAGAGAGGGTCTAGACTAGAGAGAAGGTCTAGACTAGAGAGAGGGTCTAGACTAGAGAGAAGGTCTAGACTAGAGAGAGGGTCTAGACTAGAGAGGGTCTAGACCAGAGAGTATAATTTCTATGCCATCCATTCATCCACTTACAGCTGTGAGCAAACACAGGTGGCTCTCTCTCAGGCACACACACACACACACACACACACACACACACACACACACACACACAAACAGTTCACCCACTGTCTGTAATATACACACAGCCTGCACCTCCAGGAATGACTCCAGCCGGGTTGCCGTGGAGACGGGTCACTGGGAGCTGGAATGTCTACTGTGGAGCCGTGACCCTGATTTATGAATTCATTTAACTCCAACATCCAACTACCACTGTCTGTCTGCCAAACAGAGCAGGCCAGCATGGAGCCTGGAGCATAGCTGCCCTACAGTGGATCTGGGCTGGCACCCTATTCCCTGTACACTGCACCACTTTTGAACAGAGGGCCCATAGGGAATAGGATGCCATTTGGGATGCAGTCCCTGGTCTGCTGAGGCCCCGTCACGGCAACTAGCATTACCTCAGTCAACAACATTCATCAGGGTTTCCTCTCCCTCCCTCCCTCCCTCCCTCCCTCCCTCCCTCCCTCCCTCCCTCCCTCCCTCCCTCCCTCCCTCCTCCCTCTCTCTCTCTCTCTCTCTCTCGCTCTCTCTCTCTCTCTGCTCTCTCTCCCTCTGTCTCTCTCTCTCTCTCCCCTCTGACTCTGTCTCTCACGCTCTCTCTCTCTCTCTCCCCTCTCTCGCTCTCTCCTCTCTCTCTGTCTCTCCCCTCTCTCATTCTCTCCTCTCTCTCTCTCCTCTCCCTCGCCTCTCTCTCTCCTCCTCCTCTCTCTCTCTCTCTCTCTCTCTCTCTCTCTCTCTCTCTCTCTCTCTCTCTCTCTCTCTCTCTCTCTCTCTCTCTCTCTCTCTCTCTCTCACAGACAACAGACATCTGATGTGTTATAGGTTGTCTTGAAACAGTCCACTAAGTCTGTCATAGTGTCTCTTGGTGTGTGTCTGCCATAGTGGTCCACTACCTCCTTTAGGTAGATACACTACAACATGCTCAGACAGGAGCTTACTGTGTGTGTGTGTGTGTGTGTGTGTGTGTGTGTGTGTGTGTGTGTGTGTGTGTGTGTGTGTGTGTGTTGATCATTCTTTGTCCTCTCTCACAGGTGTTTGCCTTTGACCACTGTTTCTGGTCCATGGATGAGTCCAACATGCCCAAGTATGCTGGTAAGTCCCAGACAACAGGCTCAGGCTTAGCTGACTGTTCTGTTCAGATTCACACAGCTACTATGCACCCCAAATGGCACCCTAATCCTTATATAGTGACCCCTATTGGCGCTGGTCAAAAGAAGTGCACTGTATAGGGAATAGGGTGCCATTTGGGATGCAACCACTGACTGTTGAGGTTGACAGAGATAATCTCTCTATCATCACTAAAGAACACTAAACACAGCTATCTCATCTCATCACTATTTAAAGCCTGCCAGGTGAGCTGAGTCTTGGAAAACAGGAAAGAGAGAGGTAGAGAAAAAGAGAGGGTGAGGGAGAGAGAGGGTGAGGAGGGAGCGAGAGAGGGTGAGGAGGGAGCAAGAGAGAGTGAGGAGGGAGAGAGAGGGGGTGAGGAGGGAGAGAGGGTGAGGAGGGAGAGAGAGGGGGTGAGAAGGGAGAGAGAGGGTGAGGAGGGAGCAAGAGAGAGTGAGGAGGGAGAGAGAGGGGGTGAGAAGGGAGAGAGAGGGTGAGGAGGGAGAGAGGGTGAGGAGGGAGCGAGAGAGGGTGAGGAGGGAGAGAGAGGGGTGAGAAGGGAGAGAGAGGGTGAGGAGGGAGAGAGGGTGAGGAGGGAGCGAGAGAGGGTGAGGAGGGAGCAAGAGAGAGTGAGGAGGGAGAGAGAGGGGGTGAGAAGGGAGAGAGAGGGTGAGGAGGGAGAGAGGGTGAGGAGGGAGCGAGAGAGGGTGAGGAGGGAGCAAGAGAGAGTGAGGAGGGAGAGAGAGGGGGTGAGGAGGGAGAGAGAGGGTGAGGAGGGAGAGAGAGGGGGTGAGAAGGGAGAGAGAGAGGGTGAGGAGGGAGAGAGAGGGTGAGGAGGGAGAGAGGGTGAGGAGGGAGAGAGAGGGGTGAGAAGGGAGAGAGAGAGGGTGAGGAGGGAGAGAGAGGGTGAGGAGGGAGAGAGGGTGAGGAGGGAGCGAGAGAGGGTGAGGAGGGAGCAAGAGAGAGTGAGGAGGGAGAGAGAGGGGTGAGGAGGGAGAGAGGGTGAGGAGGGAGAGAGAGGGGTGAGAAGGGAGAGAGAGAGGGTGAGGAGGGAGAGAGAGAGGGTGAGGAGGGAGAGAGGGGGGGTGAGAAGGGAGAGAGAGAGGGTGAGGAGGGAGAGAGGGTGAGGAGGGAGAGAGAGAGGGTGAGGAGGGAGAGAGGGTGAGGAGGGAGAGAGAGGGGTGAGAAGGGAGAGAGAGAGGGTGAGGAGGGAGAGAGAGAGGGTGAGGAGGGAGAGAGGAGTGAGGAGGGAGAGAGAGGGGGTGAGAAGGGAGAGAGAGGGTGAGGAGGGAGAGAGGGTGAGGAGGGAGAGAGAGAGAGAGGGTGAGGAGGGAGAGAGGGTGAGGAGGGAGAGAGAGAAGGAAAAACCTACAGTACAGGGAAGTCCTGGTTTTACATAATGCAAAGTATGTTTTTACAAGCTGATTTGCATCTGAATAGAAAGGTTTATGGGACTGAGAAAAAGATGGTTGTGTATTTATTTATGTAAGGAGAGACAGAGGGAGATAGTGAGGGGGAATTATTTCTTGCTACTGACACAGAAAACATGTTAGTGGCACTAACTAGCTAAACTAGCTAAACATTAGTGGCACTAACTAGCTAAACATTACTGTCATTAACTAGCTAAACATGTTAGTGTCACTAACTAGCTAAACATTAGTGGCACTAACTAGCTAAACATGTTAGTGTAATTAACTAGATAAACATGTTAGTGTCATTAACTAGCTAAACATGTTAGTGTCACTAACTAGATAAACATGTTAGTGGCACTAACTAGCTAAACTAGCTAAACATTAGTGGCACTAACTAGCTAAACATTACTGTCATTAACTAGCTAAACATGTTAGTGTCACTAACTAGCTAAACATTAGTGGCACTAACTAGCTAAACATGTTAGTGTAATTAACTAGCTAAACATGTTAGTGTCACTAACTAGATGAACATGTTAGTGTCATTAACTAGCTAAACATGTTAGTGTCACTAACTAGATAAACATGTTAGTGGCACTAACTAGCTAAACATTAGTGTCATTAACTAGCTAAACATTAGTGGCACTAACTAGCTAAACATTAGTGTCATTACCTAGCTAGACATGTTAGTGGCACTAACTAGCTAAACATGTTAGTGGCACTAACTAGCTAAACATTAGTGGCACTAACTAGCTAAACATTAGTGTCATTAACTAGCTAAACATTAGTGGCACTAACTAGCTAAACATGTTAGTGGCACTAACTAGCTAAATATTAGTGTCACTAACTAGCTAAACATTAGTGGCACTAACTAGCTAAACATTAGTGGCACTAACTAGCTAAACATTAGTGCCACTAACTAGCTAAACATGTTAGTGCCACTAACTAGCTAAACATTAGTGGCACTAACTAGCTAAACATGTTAGTGCCACTAACTAGCTAAACATTAGTGGCACTAACTAGCTAAACATTAGTGGCACTAACTAGCTAAACATGTTAGTGGCACTAACTATTTACAATTTTGGGGATGTGTGTTCTTCAGTGTGTGTGTGTGTGTGTGTGTGTGTGTGTGTGTGTGTGTGTGTGTGTGTTTCAGTGCGTGTGCTTCATCTTAAGCGACAGCAGGACAATCTGTTCAGTGGAGGGTTGCCTGAAGGGCCACAGCTTTATTTAGCTACTAAACAGCTGCTTCATTTATCAGGAGGAGCATGACAGTTCTCTCTCTCTATCTATCTCTCTGTCTCTCTGTCCCTCTCTCTCTCTCTGTCTCTGTCCCTCTCTCCCTCTCTCTCTGTCTGTCTGTCTGTCTGTCTGTCTGTCTGTCTGTCTGTCTGTCTGTCTGTCTGTCTGTCTGTCTGTCTGTCTGTCTGTCTCTCTGTCTCTCTGTCTCTCTGTCTCTCTCTCTGTCTGTCTGTCTGTCTGTCTGTCTGTCTGTCTGTCTGTCTGTCTGTCTGTCTGTCTGTCTGTCTGTCTGTCTGTCTGTCTGTCTGTCTCTCTATCTATCTCTCTGTCCCTCTCTCTCTCTGTCTCTGTCCCTCTCTCTCTCTCTATCTATCTATCTATCTATCTATCTATCTATCTATCTATCTATCTATCTATCTATCTATCTATCTATCTATCTATCTATCTATCTATCTATCTATCTATCTATCTATCTATCTATCTCTCTCTCTCTCTCTCTCTCTCTCTCTCTGTCTGTCTGTCTGTCTCTCTCTCTCTCTACACAGTGAGACTGTTTATTTGGCGCATTATAAAGGACTGTTTATGGTTTAATGGTTGCTCTGTATGTTTATTCTGCATGTTTTTTTATCCTTCTGGTCTCCATGGTGACTGTTGTTTGTTTTGAAGGTCAAGAGGTGGTGTTCCAGTGCCTTGGTGAGGGAATACTGGAAAACGCCTTTCAAGGATACAATGCCTGCATTTTCGCCTATGGACAAACAGGTAACTGAGAACGTCTAGTGAGTACACACCATGAATACACCAGTCTAGTGAGTACACACCATGAATATACCAGTCTAGTGAGTACACACCATGAATACACCAGTCTAGTGAGTACACACCATGAATATACCAGTCTAGTGAGTACACACCATGAATACACCAGTCTAGTGAGTACACACCATGAATATACCAGTCTAGTGAGTACACACCATGAATACACCAGTCTAGTGAGTACACACCATGAATACACCAGTCTAGTGAGTACACACCATGAATACACCAGTCTAGTGAGTACACACCATGAATATACCAGTCTAGTGAGTACACACCATGAATACACCAGTCTAGTGAGTACACACCATGAATACACCAGTCTAGTGAGTACACACCATGAATATACCAGTCTAGTGAGTACACACCATGAATACACCAGTCTAGTGAGTACACACCATGAATATACCAGTCTAGTGAGTACACACCATGAATACACCAGTCTAGTGAGTACACACCATGAATATACCAGTCTAGTGAGTACACACCATGAATACACCAGTCTAGTGAGTACACACCATGAATACACCAGTCTAGTGAGTACACACCATGAATATACCAGTCTAGTGAGTACACACCATGAATACACCAGTCTAGTGAGTACACACCACGAATACACCAGTCCAGTGAATACACACCATGAATACACCCGTCTAGTGAGTACACACCACGAATACACCAGTCTAGTGAGTACAGTAAGACCTATGAAGTAAGGCCTATGAAGTAAGACTTATGAAGTAAGACTGTTTATACTGAATTATTATGATGCAGGTCAGTAGGAAATATGTTAAAACAGGGCTGTGTTCAGAACAGCCTTAAGTAGCTCTGCAGGCATCATCATCTGCTTATGTCGTTCCATGCTAGGGGTGGAGAGGAGACAACATACGTCTGTATCCCTCTTCCCTGGCCCTGCAGATACAGCACACCTGCGTCCCAAATGCCACCTATATAGGGCACTACTTTTGACCAGGGCACATAGGGATATCCATAGGACTCTGGTCAAAAGTAGTGCACTATATAGTGAATAGGGTGGCATTTGAGACGCACTTTATGTATCCCTGCGTGGCCCTGCAGAGGCACAACAAGAACAGGAAGCTTCAGTGTTTCTGATCACGCTAACTCAAGCTGGCGAATCGCTCAGCCCCGTATCCTTCCTCCCCAACACTAAGGATTAGATCCTTGATCCTCACTTCCTGTCCTGAAGAACAACCTGGAGCGGAGTGACACACCTTGGAAACAAAGGCTTTGGAGATCACAGATAATATGGGATAGTCTGTATCTTCCCTGCTATCATAGGGCTATCATACACATTCTGAAAAGAGACATGTATACATGTATGGATACTTAGAAATGTGTTTGATTTGTTGTCTTCTATAAATCCACATTCATTTAGTAGTGCTGGTGTATTTGAGGGAAGAGTTATGTTTTATACATGCAGGGTTTCAGTTAGCCAGTAATTGACGGCTTTTGGCCGATGAAAAAAAATGAAAAGCGGATAAATAAAATAGTTGCCGGCCAAATTGACCGGGAGAAAAAACAATCGCATTGCAAAATAATGCTTTTTTATTAATTGATGGAAATACCAGTCGATGTTCAGTGCATTCAGAAAGTATTCAGACATCTTGACTTTTTACACATTTTGTTACGTTACAGCCTTATTCTAAAATGGATTAAATGAAACATTTTCCTCATAAATCTACACACAATACAATAATGACAAAGCGAAAACAGGTTTTAAGACAATTTTGCACGTTTATTACAGATAAAAAAACTGAAATACCTTATTTACATAAGTATTCAGACTCGAAATTGAGCTGAGATGTTTTTACAACTTGATTGGAGTCCACCTGTGGTAAATTCTATTGATTGGACATGATTTGGAAAGGCACACACCTGTCTATATAAGGTCCCACAGTTGACAGTGCATGTCAGAGGAGAAACCAAGCCATGAGGTCAAAGGAATTGTCCGTAGACCTCCGAGACAGGATTGTGTCGAGGCACAGATCTGGGGAAGGATACCAAAAAATGTCTGCAGCATTGAAGATCCCCCAAGAACACAGTGGCCTCCATCATTCTTAAATGGAAGTTTGGTACCACCAAGACTCCTACAACTAGACGCCCAGCCAAACTGAGCAATCGGGGGAGAAGGGCCTTGGTCAGGGAGGTGACCAAGAACCCGATGGTCACTCTGACAGAGCTCATGACTGATTCAATTCTTACTGCAGGTAGAGTGGCCAAAAGGCACATGACAGCCCGTTTGAAGTTTTCCAAAAGGCACCTAAAGGACTCTCAGACTATTAGAGTCCTTTAGCAGGGACTGGGAGACTAGTCAGGATCGAAGGAAAGATGATCGGCGCAAAGTACAGAGAGATCCTTGATGAAAACCTGCTCCAGAGCGCTCATGACCTCAGACTGGGTCGAAGGTTCACCTTCCAACAGGACAATGACCCTAAGCATTCAGCCGAGACAACGCAGGAATGGCTTTGGAACAGGTCTCTGAATGTCCTTGAGTGGCCCAGCCAGAGCCCGGACTTGAAACCGATCTAACATCTCTGGAGAGACCTGAAAATAGCTGTGCAGCGACACTCCCCATCTTACCTGACAGAGCTTGAGAGGATCTGCAGAGAAGAATGGGAGAAACTCCCCAAATACAGGTGTGCCAGGCTTGTAGCGTCATACCCAAGAAGACTCGAGGCTGTAATCGCTGCCAAAGGTGCTTCAACAAAGTACTGAGTAAAGGGTCTGAATACTTATGTAAATGTAATATTTCAGTTTTTATCTTTAATACATTTGCAGAAATGTCTATAAACCTGTTTTTGCTTTGTTATTATGGGGTATTGTGTGTAGATTGATGAGGGGGAAAAAACCATTTAATCCATTTTAGAATAAGGCTGTAACATAACAAAAGTTGGAAAGGGGAAGGGGTCTGAATACTTTCTGAATGCATTGTAAAAACATTTGACTGTCATGCCTCTCGGTTTATATGTTAATTTGCATAATTTAGTGTAATTAAATTAGCGTGTGTATTTTTGGTTAGTTGTCATGCATCTTCTTTATCTATACAACTATCACACGCACCACCCATCACTTTCATTCTTTGAAACCTGAATGTTTTACTTCGTATTATGAGGCTTGTCTTAACTTGCTTCAAATTAGCATACAGTCTTAGAAAAAAAAGGTGCTATGTAGAACCTAAAAGGGTTCTTTGGCTGTCCCCATAGGAGAACTATATTTGGTTCCAGGCAGAACCCTTTTGGGTTCCATGTATAAACCTTTGCATAGAGGGTTCTACATGGAACCAATAGGGGTTGACCATGAAACAAAAAAGGTTCTACCTGGAGCCAAAAAGGGTTCTCCTATAGGGATAGCCCAAGAACACTTTTGGAACCCTTTTTTCTAAGAGTGTGTAGGTCAAACCAGACCACAGAAACCTGGAGGCAATTAGTTTATAAAGACGACATAGGCGGCGCCTGAGTTTCATGTTTGGAGAAGATTCCAAATTGTCCTACCATTTCTACCAATCTGGGGGCCAGTAATGAGTTTCATGTTTGGAGAAGATTCCAAATTGTCCTACCATTTCTACCAATCTGGGGGCCAGTAATGAGTTTCATGTTTGGAGAAGATTCCAAATTGTCCTACCATTTCTACCAATCTGGGGGCCAGTAATGAGTTTCATGTTTGGAGAAGATTCCAAATTGTCCTACCATTTCTACCAATCTGGGGGCCAGTAATGAGTTTCATGTTTGGAGAAGATTCCAAATTGTCCTACCATTTCTACCAATCTGGGGGCCAGTAATGAGTTTCATGTTTGGAGAAGATTCCAAATTGTCCTACCATTTCTACCAATCTGGGGGCCAGTAATGAGTTTCATGTTTGGAGAAGATTCCAAATTGTCCTACCATTTCTACCAATCTGGGGGCCAGTAATGAGTTTCATGTTTGGAGAAGATTCCAAATTGTCCTACCATTTCTACCAATCTGCAGGCCAGTAATGAGTTTCATATGCACATTTTTCGTGGAACAGTTTCATTTCAATAATAACGTTTTAGTTTAGCAAAATCGTTGTCACATGGTTAAACATAATAAGACTTCAATTTATACACATTAAATCTAAAAGTTAAAATTCAACCAATGTGAGAGCACAAGCCTCTGCCATATGGACACATTGATTCACCGTAATCAACTGGCAGCTAAAGAAATGAGAACATGGAACTCAGAGATCGCCCAGGCCAATGCAGCAGTAGGCCTAGAACTTCCATTGTCAACTAAGTAAAAATACATCAAGCCGACAAATAAGTAGAAAATATCTTGATGAAAATCTCTACTCAGCCTGTCTGCCTCCCTTTTTATCTGTCTTGACTTGAGCTATACTGTAGCTAGTGAAGTACAACTTTGTATCAAATCAATCTACTGGGTCTGGCTGAAAGCTGTTGCTAGCGAACTTACAACGTTGTATCAACTAGCCTATTCCGGGCCCTGCACCAGTGAGCTCAGAACAGACATCTGTTTTTGCACAAGGGAAAAGTATTTTAGGATGTTTCTACTGGATATATGGGATCATCGGATAATGATATTTTGGTCTTTCACACCGAGGCTTGGTGATTGTGGAGGGGGAGATTGTTGGAAAGATTGTTCAAATACTGTGAGGAACGATTATCATTTGCAAAAAACAGACACATTTATTGAAAATGAAATACAAAAATATCTAATTTACATACGTATTCACACCCCTGAGTCAATACATGTTAGAATAAGCTTTGGCAGTGATTACAGCAGTGAGTCTTTCTGGGTAAGTCTCTAAGAGCTTTTCATACCTGGATTGTACAATATTTGCACATTATTCTTTATCTGTAACGGTCGTCGTACGTAGTGGACCAAGGCGCAGCGGTTGAGTGCTCATAATGACTTTTATTGAACACAAACAAACAAAACAAGAAAACGATCGAACGAACAGGATTGCAGGCTAAAACACACAGCTATGCAACCACAACTTCCCACAAAGGGACAGGTGAAACAGGGCTACCTAAGTATGACTCTCAATCAGCAACAACGATGTACAGCTGTTCCTGATTGAGAGCCATACCAGGCCAACACAAAGAAATACACAACATAGAAAACCATGGAAATACAAAACAAGAACATTACCCAAAAACCCCGGAACACATAAATCAAACACTCCTCTTACATAAATACATATCCCATTAAACCCCGAACCACATAAAACAAATACCCCCTGCCACGTCCTGACCAAACTACAATAACCAATAACCCCTTATACTGGTCAGGACGTGACATTATCAAATTCTTCAAGCTCTGTCAAGTCGGTTGTTGATCACTGCTAGACAGCTATTTTCAAGTCTTGCCATAGATTTTCAAGCCGATTTAAGTCAAAACTGTAACTAGGCCACTCAGGAACATTCCATGTTGTCTTGGTAACAACTCCAGTGTAGATTTGCCTTATGTTTTACGTTATTGTCCTGCTGAAAGGTAAATTTGTCTCCCAGTGTCTGTTGGAAAGCAGACTGAACCAGGTTTCCCTCTAGGATTATGCCTGTGCTTAGCTCTATTCCATTTATTTTTATCCTAAAAAACTCCCTAGCACCTTGCCAATGACAAGCATACCCATAACATGATGCAGCCACCACCATGCTTGAAAATATGTGGTGGTACTCTGTGATGTGTTGTATTGGATTTGCCATTACGCTTTGTATTCAGCCATTAAACTCTATAACTGTTTTAAAGTCACCATTGGCCTCATGGGGTAATCCCTGAGCTCTTTCCTTCCTCTCCGGCGGCTGAGTTAGGAAGGACACCTGTGGCCAGCAGCATACCACCCTGCATCCCACTGCTGGCTTGCCTCTGATGCTAAGCAGGGTCCCTGGATGGTAGACCAGATGCTGCTGGAAGTGGTATTGGAGGGCCAGTAGGAGTCACTCTTTCCTCTGGTCTAAAATAATATCCCAGGGCAGTGATTGGGGACATGTGCTGTCTTTCGGGTGGGATGTTAAACAGGTGTCCTGACTCTCTGTGGTCACTAAAGATCCCATGGCACTTATTGTTAGAGTAGGGGTGTTAACCCTGGTGTCCTGGCTAAATTCCCAATCTGGCCCTCATACCATCACAGTCACCTAATCATCCCCAGCTTCCAATTGGCTCATTACTCCTGAATTTATTTAGGGTTGCCATAACAAAGGGGTTGAATATTTATTGACTCAAGACAGTTCAGATTTAAATTTTGTATTAATTTGTTAACATTTCTAAAAACATAATTCCACTTTGACATTATGAGGTATTGTGTGTAGGCCAGTGACACACAATCAAAATGTAATCAATTTTAAATTCATGCTGCAACATAACAACATTTCTGAAGGCACTGTACAAGCTTGTGATTTGAAACAATCCACAGTAATTTTTTAAAAGAAGGTTATGATCCTCGATTCCTCTGTGTCGAAGTCATGCTCTCTGGTGAAGTATTTTAAATCATTTTCTTTCTTTCTCTATAGACAGGAGTAATTATAGAATTCTGACAAATGTATTTCAATTTACTTTAGGGGAAGCTATTGGACACGCCGCCTTTGAAATACTTCCTCGTATGCCATTTCTCTACTACCACTGGGGTTAACACCCTTACTCTTACGATAAGTGCCATAGTCTACTACCATTTCTCTATATCAACTTTCTTTTGTTGTCAAGAAGCCAAAGGCATAATCGTAGTCATATTAGCAACTCATAGTTGTTGCATCTTTAGATCTCACCTTTTTCTAATGGTGATTTTAATCTCTGTCACATATGAACTGCTTTCATCAGGTGTGCCGTTTAGAATGGGGTTTTCCCCTCAAATCGCATTTTGGCAAATGTTTAAAAAGGACGTTTTATTGGCTGGTTCACTACCGGAGCTCTCTTAAGAGCCATTACCATCATCTACATGTGGTTTCTGTCATTCTGAGCACCGTGGGTGGTCGCCCCCAATGCATATGGGTCCGGTAAAAATCTTTCTGGTCACGTTTTCCTAACATAAACCCTGCTGTAGTTCTAAACTGTCTGACTCTGGACCAAAGAGTTGCCAGATTCCCTGTAGAATACCTGAACAAACACATTTACAGACATGTTTTCAACACACCTGCAGTGAGCACATCAGATAGTTGCCGTAGAAACCCCCCAGACTTTGTTGTGGGTTCAGATAAGTGCTGGTCCCGCTCTCTATGATCTCTATACTACTCTTATTTACTAAACAACATTATTTCATTTACCAGTTTCTATTCTCTGCTGTTTAATCTCTGCTGTTGTCCCTTCCTGTCTCTCCCTGTAGGTTCTGGTGTCTAGTCTGTAGAGCCGCTGTGTAAAGGACTGTTGAAGTCTATATGTGTAGCTAAAGGCTCTGCTATGCTGTTGTCTCTGTCCCTTCCTGTCCTCTCTGCAGGGTCAGGGAAGTCCTTCTCCATGATGGGGAATAAGAAGGCTCCAGGGCTGATCCCCAGGCTGTGCTGCTCCCTGTTTGAGAGGATCGGCCGGGAGGACAGCCAGGTTCTCTCCTTCAAGGTGGAGGTCTCCTACATGGAGATATACAACGAGAAGGTCCGTGACCTGCTGGACCCTAAAGGGTGAGTTTAGACCGACGGACGAATGGACACATACAGACACACACATGCACGGATATGCACACACATGGACTGATGTGCAGATGGATGTACGTACACACGCACACACACACCACCCCCACACACACACACACACACACACACACACACACACACACACACACACACACACACACACACACACACACACACACACACCCCACACTCTCTCTAACTTGACCAGTGTCTTTGCTTTGGAGTAGCCTATCTCATGGACTATCAAACCTTGAGGTAAAGAGTGTCCTTACCTGACCTGAGCAGTGTTTTCCACTAGCACCAGCTGTCAGCTATACAGCTGGTTACACACTCATTTTCAGCTGGCTACTTTTCCCACTTCAATGAACTAGGCACATTATTTACATTTCACAAGCCAGAAGAACAGTCAGCCGAGCCCTCTCAGCTAGAATGAACAATATGCATCTTCTAGCAATCTATTGATAGGACAGCCACCTGTCAGTCACAAAGTGAGCTATGGCAGGGGAACACTGCTGATTTGACAGTCTGCTGTCTGTCCCGCCTCCCGGTTCCTGGGTGGGTGTGTTTTGTACACTGTGGTTGCAGTCAAATGTCTTTCTACAGAGGGAGAGAGCATGATGCTCCTTCATCATCTATGTGAGTCAATTTGCACGTCCAATATAATGTGGTAAGGATGAGTCAAAAACCACTTATTGTTTTCTGACACATTGATTTCTTTTATTATATTCGGCGTTTCACATGCAGCCACGAAGTACTGGTGCATGGGCTTACTGTACGGTGACGACCAGCAAGCTTGATTGGTTTATAAATGGTGTGGAACTGGCTGAATAAAGTTGATCTCATATATCCTCGCCCTTCATAAATCACACAGCGTAGTTATACAGTATGTCCAGGATATCGCATCGGGACTAG
>NC_059443.1:8190000-8247500 GCF_905237065.1 Salmo salar
TACGTGGTCTGTCGAACGGTCATTTGGTAAAAAGCCAATTTGACATTTGCTCAGTACATTGTTTTCATTGAGGAAATGTTTGAGTCTGCTGTTAATGATAATGCAGAGGATTTTCCCAAGGTTGTTGTTGACCATTTCTCACGGAAGTTATTGGGGTCAGATTTGTCTCCACTTTTGTGGATTGGGGTGATCAGTCCTTGGTTCCAAATATTGGGGAAGATTTTTGCATTCTTAATCAAACCTTTTATCATTGTTGTTCGTTTTCTTAGGTTTTCTGATAGATTTTTTTTATTTGATAGGGAAGCTGAGAGGTCAAATGATATCCTGTTTAGATGTTCTACAGTTTACACCTTCACTGTTAAAGTACACTACTCTCCTTCCGTCTATAGCATTTCTTAATATTATTCAGCTCCTTTGGCTTTGATGCTTCATGATTTGAGTATTGCTCTGTTCAAGTAGACTGTAATTTTGCTGTGATCTGATAGGGGTGTCAGTGGGCTGACTGAACGCTCTGAGAGAATGTGGGTTGAGGTCAGTGATAAAGTAGTCTACAGTACTACTGCCAAGAGATGAGCTGTAGGTGTACCTACCATAAGAGTCCCCTCGAAGCCTACCATTTACTATGTACATACCCAGCGTTCTCTCTCTCTCTCTCTCTCTCTCTTTCTCTCTCTGTCTCTGTATCTCTGTCCCTGTCTCTCTCTCTTTCTCTCTGTCTCTCTCTTTCTCTCTCTCTCTCTGTCTCTCACACACAAACACACCCTGGCTCACTGTGTATCTCTGTGTGTATCTCTGTATATATCTCTGTACATATCTCTGTGTATCTCTGTATATATCTCTGTGTGTATCTCTGTATATATCTCTGTGTGTATCTCTGTATATATATCTGTGTATCTCTGTATATATATCTGTGTATCTCTGTATATATCTCTGTGTGTATCTCTATATATATCTCTGTGTGTATCTCTGTATATCTCTGTATATCTCTGTATATATCTCTGTATATCTCTGTATATATGTCTGTGTATCTGTGTTTCTCTGTATATATCTCTGTGTGTATCTCTGGGTATCTCTGTACATATCTCTGTGTATATCTCTGTGTGTATCTCTATATATATCTCTGTGTGTATCTCTGGGTATCTCTGTATATATCTCTGTGTATCTCTGTACAAATCTCTGTGTATATCTCTCTATATATATATCTCTGTGTGTATCTCTATATATATCTCTGTGTGTATCTCTGTGTGTATCTCTATATATATATCTCTGTGTGTATCTCTATATATATCTCTGTGTGTATCTCTATATATATATCTCTGTACATATCTAGTGTATATCTCTGTGTGTATCTCTATATATATCTCTGTGTGTATCTCTATATATATATCTCTGTGTGTATCTCTATATATATCTCTGTGTTATCTCTGGGTATCTCTGTATATATCTCTGTGTATCTCTGTACATATCTCTGTGTATATCTCTGTGTGTATCTCTATATATATATCTCTGTGTGTATCTCTGTACATATCTCTGTGTATATCTCTGTGTGTATCTCTATATATATCTCTGTGTGTATCTCTATATATATATCTCTGTGTGTATCTCTATATATATCTCTGTGTGTATCTCTATATATATCTCTGTGTGTATCTCTGGGTATTCTGTATATATCTCTGTGTATCTCTGTACATATCTCTGTGTATCTGTGTATCTCTATATATATCTCTGTGTGTATCTCTGGGTATCTCTGTATATATCTCTGTGTATCTCTGTACATATCTCTGTGTATATCTCTGTGTGTATCTCTATGTAACGGTTGTCGTCGGATATAGACCAAAATGCAGCGGGGAAATGTGCACTCATCTTCTTTATTATAATCGGACAAGAAGGAGAACCAAAATAAACACGTACACAAAGAAACCACAACGACTATTCACAGGCTGGTAAGGCACAAGGCTATACACAGAACAATCTCCCACAAAGCACTCAACAAACACACACCTATATATAGGACTCTCAATCAGAGGCAACTAGAAAACACCTGCCTCCAATTGAGAGTCCAACCCCAATTAACAAAACATAGAAATACAAAAGACTAGACAGAACATAGAAATACACTAACATAGAACAGTGCCCAAAACCCCCCGGAATACATAAATCAAATACCCTACTAAACAAACCACCACCCCGAACCACATAAAACAAATACCCTCTGCCACGTCCTGACCAAACTACAATAACAAATAACCCCTATTACTGGTCAGGACGTGACACTCTATATATATATCTGTGTATCTCTGTATATATCTCTGTGTGTATCTCTGTATGAATATCTGTATATATCTCTGTATATATATATCTGTGTGTATCTCTGTATATATCTCTGTATATATCTCTGTGTGTTTCTCTGTGTGTATCTCTGTATATATCTCTGTATATATCTCTGTGTGTTTCTCTGTGTGTATCTCCGTATATATCTCTGTGTGTATCTCTGTGTGTTTCTCTGTATATATCTCTGTGTATCTCTGTATATATCTCTGTGTTTTCTCTGTACATATCTCTGTATATATCTCTGTGTGTATCTCTGTATATATCTCTGTGTGTATCTCTGTCTAAATATATGTATATATCTCTGTATATATATCTGTGTGTATCTCTGTATATATCTCTGTGTGTATCTCTGTGTGTTTCTCTGTGTATATCTCTGTGTGTTTCTCTGTATATATCTTTGTGTGTATCTCTGTATATATCTCTGTGTGCATCTCTGTGTATTTCTCTGTGTGTATCTCTGTGTGTTTCTCTGTATATATCTCTGTGTGTGTATCTATGTATATATCTCAGTATATATGTCTGTGTGTACCTCTGCATGTATATCTGTGTGTATCTCTGTATATATCTCTGTATATATCTCTGTGTGTTTCTCTGTATGTATATCTGTGTGTATCTCTGTATATTTACATTTACGTCATTTAGCAGATGCTCTTATCCAGAGCGACTTACAAATTGGTGCATTCACCTTATGATATATCTCTGTATATATGTCTGTGTGTATCTCTGTGTGTTTCTCTGTATATATCTCTGTGTGTTTCTCTGTATATATCTCTGTATATATCTCTGTGTGTATCTCTGTATATATCTCTGTATATATCTCTGTGTGTATCTCTGTGTGTATCTCTGTGTGTTTCTCTGTATATATCTCTGTATATATCTCTGTGTGTATCTCTGTATATATCTCTGTATATATCTCTGTGTGGATCTCTGTGTGTATCTCTGTGTGTTTCTCTGTATATATCTTTGTGTGTATCTCTGTGTGTTTCTCTGTATATATCTCTGTGTGTATATTTGTGTTTCTCTGTATATATCTCTGTGTGTATCTCTGTGCGTTTCTCTCTATATCTCTGAGAGAGAGAGACACACAGAGAGACACAGAAAGAGAGAGAGAGAGAGAGAGAGAGAGAGACAGAGAGAGAGCAGAGAGAGAGAGACAGAGAGACAGAGAGAGACAGAGAGACAGAGACAGAGAAACAGAGACAGAGAAACAGAGAGACAGAGACAGAGAGAGAGAGAGACAGAGAGACAGAGACAGAGAGAGACAGAGAGACAGAGAGAGACAGAGAGACAGAGAGACAGAGACAGAGAGAGACAGAGAGAGACAGAGAAACAGAGAGACAGAGAGAGAGAGAGAGAGACAGAGAGACAGAGAGAGAGAGAGACAGAGAGAGAGAGAGAGACAGAGAGAGAGACAGAGAGACAGAGAGAGACAGAGAGAGACAGAGACAGAGAGAGACAGAGAGAGAGAGAGACAGAGAGAGACAGAGAGAGACAGAGAGACAGAGAGAGAGAGAGAGAGAGAGAGAGAGACAGAGAGACCAGAGAGACAGAGACAGAGAGAGACAGAGAGACAGAGAGAGAGAGAGAGAGAGAGAGAGAGAGAGAGAGAGAGAGAGAGACAGAGAGAGAGAGAAGGGGGGGAGCTCAGTCGACCGTCACTGATCTATAGCTTCCCCCCCCCCTGGCAAACAGCCAAGTGAAGATCAGGTTCAGTGAACCCATCTGCACCACCTAGTGAAGAACACACACACACACACTGCACCACCTAGTGAAGAACACACACACACACACTGCACCACCTAGTGAAGAACACACACACACACACTGCACCACCTAGTGAAGAACACACACACACACACACTGCACCACCTAGTGAAGAACACACACACACACACACACTGCACCACCTAGTGAAGAACACACACACACACACACTGCACCACCTAGTGAAGAACACACACACACACACTGCACCACCTAGTGAAGAACACACACACACACACACCTGCACCACCTAGTGAAGAACACACACACACACACACTGCACCACCTAGTGAAGACACACACACACACACACACTGCACCACCTAGTGAAGAACACACACACACACACACACTGCACCACCTAGTGAAGAACACACACACACACACACACTGCACCACCTAGTGAAGAACACACACACACACACACTGCACCACCTAGTGAAGAAACACACACACACACACACTGCACCACCTAGTGAAGAACACACACACACACACACACTGCACCACCTAGTGAAGAACACACACACACACACACACACTGCACCACCTAGTGAAGAACACACACACACACACACTGCACCACCTAGTGAAGAACACACACACACACACACACCTGCACCACCTAGTGAAGAACACACACACACACACACTGCACCACCTAGTGAAGAACACACACACACACACACACTGCACCACCTAGTGAAGAACACACACACACACACACACTGCACCACCTAGTGAAGAACACACACACACACACACTGCACCACCTAGTGAAGAACACACACACACACACACTGCACCACCTAGTGAAGAACACACACACACACACACTGCACCACCTAGTGAAGAACACACACACACACACACACACTGCACCACCTAGTGAAGAACACACACACACACACACACACTGCACCACCTAGTGAAGAACACACACACACACACACACCTGTACCACCTAGTGAAGAACACACACACACACACACTGCACCACCTAGTGAAGACACACACACACACACACACACTGCACCACCTAGTGAAGAACACACACACACACACACATGCACCACCTAGTGAAGAACACACACACACACACACACTGCACCACCTAGTGAAGAACACACACACACACACACTGCACCACCTAGTGAAGAACACACACACACACACACACACTGCACCACCTAGTGAAGAACACACACACACACACACTGCACCACCTAGTGAAGAACACACACACACACACACACTGCACCACCTAGTGAAGAACACACACACACACACACACTGCACCACCTAGTGAAGAACACACACACACACACACACTGCACCACCTAGTGAAGACACACACACACACACACACACACTGCACCACCTAGTGAAGAAACACACACACACACACACTGCACCACCTAGTGAAGAAACACACACACACACACACACTGCACCACCTAGTGAAGACACACACACACACACACACTGCACCACCTAGTGAAGAACACACACACACACACACACACTGCACCACCTAGTGAAGAACACACACACACACACACTGCACCACCTAGTGAAGAACACACACACACACACACACTGCACCACCTAGTGAAGAACACACACACACACACACTGCACCACCTAGTGAAGAACACACACACACACACACACTGCACCACCTAGTGAAGACACACACACACACACACACACTGCACCACCTAGTGAAGACACACACACACACACACACTGCACCACCTAGTGAAGAACACACACACACACACACTGCACCACCTAGTGAAGAACACACACACACACACACACTGCACCACCTAGTGAAGAACACACACACACACACACACTGCACCACCTAGTGAAGAACACACACACACACACACCTGCACCACCTAGTGAAGAACACACACACACACACACACTGCACCACCTAGTGAAGAACACACACACACACACACACTGCACCACCTAGTGAAGAACACACACACACACACTGCACCACCTAGTGAAGAACACACACACACACACACACTGCACCACCTAGTGAAGAACACACACACACACACACACTGCACCACCTAGTGAAGAACACACACACACACACACACACTGCACCACCTAGTGAAGAACACACACACACACACACTGCACCACCTAGTGAAGAACACACACACACACACACACTGCACCACCTAGTGAAGAACACACACACACACACACACTGCACCACCTAGTGAAGAACACACACACACACACACTGCACCACCTAGTGAAGAACACACACACACACACCACTGCACCACCTAGTGAAGACACACACACACACACACTGCACCACCTAGTGAAGAACACACACACACACACACTGCACCACCTAGTGAAGAACACACACACACACACACACTGCACCACCTAGTGAAGAACACACACACACACACACTGCACCACCTAGTGAAGAACACACACACACACACACACACTGCACCACCTAGTGAAGAACACACACACACACACACTGCACCACCTAGTGAAGAACACACACACACACACACACTGCACCACCTAGTGAAGAACACACACACACACACACTGCACCACCTAGTGAAGAACACACACACACACACACTGCACCACCTAGTGAAGAACACACACACACACACACTGCACCACCTAGTGAAGAACACACACACACACACACACCTGCACCACCTAGTGAAGAACACACACACACACACACTGCACCACCTAGTGAAGAACACACACACACACACACTGCACCACCTAGTGAAGAACACACACACACACACACTGCACCACCTAGTGAAGAACACACACACACACACACACTGCACCACCTAGTGAAGAACACACACACACACACACTGCACCACCTAGTGAAGAACACACACACACACACACTGCACCACCTAGTGAAGAACACACACACACACACACTGCACCACCTAGTGAAGAACACACACACACACACACTGCACCACCTAGTGAAGAACACACACACACACACACTGCACCACCTAGTGAAGAACACACACACACACACACACTGCACCACCTAGTGAAGAACACACACACACACACACACTGCACCACCTAGTGAAGAACACACACACACACACACACTGCACCACCTAGTGAAGAACACACACACACACACACTGCACCACCTAGTGAAGAACACACACACACACACTGCACCACCTAGTGAAGAACACACACACACACACACACTGCACCACCTAGTGAAGAACACACACACACACACACATGCACCACCTAGTGAAGAACACACACACACACACACACTGCACCACCTAGTGAAGAACACACACACACACACACACTGCACCACCTAGTGAAGAACACACACACACACACACACTGCACCACCTAGTGAAGACACACACACACACACACACTGCACCACCTAGTGAAGAACACACACACACACACACCTGCACCACCTAGTGAAGAACACACACACACACACACACTGCACCACCTAGTGAAGAACACACACACACACACACACTGCACCACCTAGTGAAGAACACACACACACACACACACTGCACCACCTAGTGAAGAACACACACACACACACACTGCACCACCTAGTGAAGCACACACACACACACACACTGCACCACCTAGTGAAGAACACACACACACACACACACTGCACCACCTAGTGAAGAACACACACACACACACACACTGCACCACCTAGTGAAGACACACACACACACACACACACTGCACCACCTAGTGAAGAACACACACACACACACACACTGCACCACCTAGTGAAGAACACACACACACACACACACACTGCACCACCTAGTGAAGACACACACACACACACACACACACACTGCACCACCTAGTGAAGACACACACACACACACACACTGCACCACCTAGTGAAGAACACACACACACACACACACTGCACCACCTAGTGAAGACACACACACACACACACACTGCACCACCTAGTGAAGACACACACACACACACACACTGCACCACCTAGTGAAGAACACACACACACACACACACACTGCACCACCTAGTGAAGAACACACACACACACACACACTGCACCACCTAGTGAAGAACACACACACACACACACACTGCACCACCTAGTGAAGACACACACACACACACACACTGCACCACCTAGTGAAGAACACACACACACACACACACTGCACCACCTAGTGAAGAACACACACACACACACACACACTGCACCACCTAGTGAAGAACACACACACACACACACACTGCACCACCTAGTGAAGACACACACACACACACACACTGCACCACCTAGTGAAGAAACACACACACACACACACTGCACCACCTAGTGAAGAACACACACACACACACACACATGCACCACCTAGTGAAGACACACACACACACACACACACTGCACCACCTAGTGAAGAACACACACACACACACACCCATGCACCACCTAGTGAAGAACACACACACACACACACTGCACCACCTAGTGAAGAACACACACACACACACACCACACTGCACCACCTAGTGAAGAACACACACACACACACACACACTGCACCACCTAGTGAAGACACACACACACACACACACTGCACCACCTAGTGAAGAACACACACACACACACACACTGCACCACCTAGTGAAGAACACACACACACACACACACCACTGCACCACCTAGTGAAGAACACACACACACACACACTGCACCACCTAGTGAAGAACACACACACACACACACACACTGCACCACCTAGTGAAGAACACACACACACACACAACACACTGCACCACCTAGTGAAGAAACACACACACACACACACACTGCACCACCTAGTGAAGAACACACACACACACACACACTGCACCACCTAGTGAAGACACACACACACACACACTACACACACACACACTGCACCACCTAGTGAAGAACACACACACACACTGCACCACCTAGTGAAGACACACACACACACACACTGCACCACCTAGTGAAGAACACACACACACACACACACACCTGCACCACCTAGTGAAGAACACACACACACACACACACACTGCACCACCTAGTGAAGAACACACACACACACACACTGCACCACCTAGTGAAGACCACACACACACACACACACACTGCACCACCTAGTGAAGACACACACACACACACACACTGCACCACCTAGTGAAGAACACACACACACACACACACTGCACCACCTAGTGAAGAACACACACACACACACACTGCACCACCTAGTGAAGAACACACACACACACACACACTGCACCACCTAGTGAAGAACACACACACACACACACACTGCACCACCTAGTGAAGAACACACACACACACACACTGCACCACCTAGTGAGAGAACACACACACACACACACACACTGCACCACCTAGTGAAGAACACACACACACACACACTGCACCACCTAGTGAAGACACACACACACACACACACACACACTGCACCACCTAGTGAAGAACACACACACACACACACACACTGCACCACCTAGTGAAGACACACACACACACACACACTGCACCACCTAGTGAAGAACACACACACACACACACTGCACCACCTAGTGAAGAACACACACACACACACACACACTGCACCACCTAGTGAAGAACACACACACACACACACACTGCACCACCTAGTGAAGACACACACACACACACACACTGCACCACCTAGTGAAGAACACACACACACACACACACTGCACCACCTAGTGAAGACACACACACACACACACACTGCACCACCTAGTGAAGAAACACACACACACACACACACTGCACCACCTAGTGAAGAACACACACACACACACACTGCACCACCTAGTGAAGAACACACACACACACACACACACTGCACCACCTAGTGAAGACACACACACACACACACTGCACCACCTAGTGAAGACCACACACACACACACACTGCACCACCTAGTGAAGAACACACACACACACACACACACTGCACCACCTAGTGAAGAACACACACACACACACACACTGCACCACCTAGTGAAGAACACACACACACACACACTGCACCACCTAGTGAAGACACACACACACACACACACTGCACCACCTAGTGAAGAACACACACACACACACACACTGCACCACCTAGTGAAGAACACACACACACACACACACTGCACCACCTAGTGAAGACACACACACACACACACACTGCACCACCTAGTGAAGAACACACACACACACACACACACTGCACCACCTAGTGAAGAACACACACACACACACACTGCACCACCTAGTGAGAGCACACACACACACACACTGCACCACCTAGTGAAAGCACACACACACACACACACACTGCACCACCTAGTGAAGAACACACACACACACACACTGCACCACCTAGTGAAGAACACACACACACACACACTGCACCACCTAGTGAAGAACACACACACACACACACACACTGCACCACCTAGTGAAGAACACACACACACACACACTGCACCACCTAGTGAAGACACACACACACACACACACTGCACCACCTAGTGAAGAACACACACACACACACACTGCACCACCTAGTGAAGAACACACACACACACACACTGCACCACCTAGTGAGAGACACACACACACACACACTGCACCACCTAGTGAAGAACACACACACACACACACACTGCACCACCTAGTGAAGAACACACACACACACACACTGCACCACCTAGTGAAGAACACACACACACACACACACACTGCACCACCTAGTGAAGACACACACACACACACACACTGCACCACCTAGTGAAGAACACACACACACACACACACACTGCACCACCTAGTGAAGACCACACACACACACACACACTGCACCACCTAGTGAAGAACACACACACACACACACTGCACCACCTAGTGAAGAACACACACACACACACACACTGCACCACCTAGTGAAGAACACACACACACACACACACTGCACCACCTAGTGAAGAACACACACACACACACAACTGCACCACCTAGTGAAGACACACACACACACACACTGCACCACCTAGTGAAGAACACACACACACACACACACTGCACCACCTAGTGAAGAACACACACACACACACACACACTGCACCACCTAGTGAAGAACACACACACACACACACACTGCACCACCTAGTGAGAGCACACACACACACACACTGCACCACCTAGTGAAGAACACACACACACACACACACTGCACCACCTAGTGAAGACCACACACACACACACACACTGCACCACCTGGTGAAGACACACACACACACACACACTGCACCACCTAGTGAAGAACACACACACACACACTGCACCACCTAGTGAGACCACACACACACACACACACTGCACCACCTAGTGAAGAACACACACACACACACACACTGCACCACCTAGTGAAGAACACACACACACACACACACTGCACCACCTAGTGAAGAACACACACACACACACACTGCACCACCTAGTGAAGAGACACACACACACACACACTGCACCACCTAGTGAAGGAACACACACACACACACTGCACCACCTAGTGAAGAACACACACACACACACACACTGCACCACCTAGTGAAGAACACACACACACACACACACACACTGCACCACCTAGTGAAGAAACACACACACACACACACTGCACCACCTAGTGAAGAACACACACACACACACACCTGCACCACCTAGTGAAGAACACACACACACACACACACCTGCACCACCTAGTGAAGAACACACACACACACACACACTGCACCACCTAGTGAAGAACACACACACACACACACTGCACCACCTAGTGAGAGACACACACACACACACACACACTGCACCACCTAGTGAAGAACACACACACACACACACACACTGCACCACCTAGTGAAGAACACACACACACACACACACACTGCACCACCTAGTGAAGAAACACACACACACACACACTGCACCACCTAGTGAAGAAACACACACACACACACACTGCACCACCTAGTGAGAGACACACACACACACACACTGCACCACCTAGTGAAGACACACACACACACACACACTGCACCACCTAGTGAAGAACACACACACACACACACCCTGCACCACCTAGTGAAGACACACACACACACACACTGCACCACCTAGTGAAGAACACACACACACACACACACTGCACCACCTAGTGAAGAACACACACACACACACACCATGCACCACCTAGTGAAGACACACACACACACACACACACACTGCACCACCTAGTGAAGAACCACACACACACACACACACTGCACCACCTAGTGAAGACACACACACACACACACACACTGCACCACCTAGTGAAGAACACACACACACACACTGCACCACCTAGTGAAGAACACACACACACACACACACTGCACCACCTAGTGAAGAACACACACACACACACACACTGCACCACCTAGTGAAGAACACACACACACACACACACTGCACCACCTAGTGAAGAACACACACACACACACACTGCACCACCTAGTGAAGAACACACACACACACACACACTGCACCACCTAGTGAAGAACACACACACACACACACACTGCACCACCTAGTGAAGACACACACACACACACACACACTGCACCACCTAGTGAAGACACACACACACACACACACTGCACCACCTAGTGAAGAACACACACACACACACACACTGCACCACCTAGTGAAGACACACACACACACACACTGCACCACCTAGTGAAGAACACACACACACACACACACTGCACCACCTAGTGAAGACACACACACACACACACACACTGCACCACCTAGTGAAGAACACACACACACACACACACACACTGCACCACCTAGTGAAGAAACACACACACACACACACACACTGCACCACCTAGTGAAGACACACACACACACACACTGCACCACCTAGTGAAGAACACACACACACACACACACTGCACCACCTAGTGAAGAACACACACACACACACACTGCACCACCTAGTGAAGAAACACACACACACACACACACTGCACCACCTAGTGAAGAACACACACACACACACACACTGCACCACCTAGTGAAGAACACACACACACACACACACACTGCACCACCTAGTGAAGAACACACACACACACACACACTGCACCACCTAGTGGAAGAACACACACACACACACTGCACCACCTAGTGAAGAACACACACACACACACACTGCACCACCTAGTGAAGAACACACACACACACACACTGCACCACCCTAGTGAAGACACACACACACACACACACTGCACCACCTAGTGAAGAACACACACACACACACACTGCACCACCTAGTGAAGAACACACACACACACACACACACTGCACCACCTAGTGAAGAACACACACACACACACACACCCACTGCACCACCTAGTGAAGAACACACACACACACACACACTGCACCACCTAGTGAAGAACACACACACACACACACCACTGCACCACCTAGTGAAGAACACACACACACACACACACACTGCACCACCTAGTGAAGAACACACACACACACACACACTGCACCACCTAGTGAAGAACACACACACACACACACACTGCACCACCTAGTGAAGGAACACACACACACACACACTGCACCACCTAGTGAAGAACACACACACACACACACACTGCACCACCTAGTGAAGACACACACACACACACACACTGCACCACCTAGTGAAGAACACACACACACACACACACTGCACCACCTAGTGAAAGACACACACACACACACACACTGCACCACCTAGTGAGAGAACACACACACACACACACATGCACCACCTAGTGAGAGAACACACACACACACACACTGCACCACCTAGTGAAGAACACACACACACACACACTGCACCACCTAGTGAAGACACACACACACACACACACTGCACCACCTAGTGAAGACACACACACACACACTGCACCACCTAGTGAAGACACACACACACACACACACTGCACCACCTAGTGAAGAACACACACACACACACACACTGCACCACCTAGTGAAGAACACACACACACACACACACTGCACCACCTAGTGAAGAACACACACACACACACACACTGCACCACCTAGTGAAGAACACACACACACACACACACTGCACCACCTAGTGAAGAACACACACACACACACACACTGCACCACCTAGTGAAGAACACACACACACACACACACACTGCACCACCTGAGTGGAAGAACACACACACACACACACTGCACCACCTAGTGAAGAACACACACACACACACACACACTGCACCACCTAGTGAAGACACACACACACACACTGCACCACCTAGTGAAGAACACACACACACACACACTGCACCACCTAGTGAAGAACACACACACACACACACACTGCACCACCTAGTGAAGAACACACACACACACACACTGCACCACCTAGTGAAGAACACACACACACACACACACTGCACCACCTAGTGGAAGAACACACACACACACACACTGCACCACCTAGTGAAGACACACACACACACACACACACTGCACCACCTAGTGAAGAACACACACACACACACACACTGCACCACCTAGTGAAGAACACACACACACACACACACTGCACCACCTAGTGAAGAACACACACACACACACACTGCACCACCTAGTGAAGAACACACACACACACACACACTGCACCACCTAGTGAAGAACACACACACACACACACTGCACCACCTAGTGAAGAACACACACACACACACACACACTGCACCACCTAGTGAAGAACACACACACACACACACACTGCACCACCTAGTGAAGACACACACACACACACACTGCACCACCTAGTGAAGAACACACACACACACACACTGCACCACCTAGTGAAGAACACACACACACACACACACTGCACCACCTAGTGAAGAACACACACACACACACACACTGCACCACCTAGTGAGGAAACACACACACACACACACTGCACCACCTAGTGAAGAACACACACACACACACACTGCACCACCTAGTGAAGAACACACACACACACACACACTGCACCACCTAGTGAAGAACACACACACACACACACACTGCACCACCTAGTGAAGAACACACACACACACACACACTGCACCACCTAGTGAAGAACACACACACACACACACTGCACCACCTAGTGAAGAACACACACACACACACACTGCACCACCTAGTGAAGAACACACACACACACACACTGCACCACCTAGTGAAGACCACACACACACACACACACTGCACCACCTAGTGAAGAACACACACACACACACACTGCACCACCTAGTGAAGAACACACACACACACACACACACTGCACCACCTAGTGAAGAAACACACACACACACACACTGCACCACCTGAGTGAAGAACACACACACACACACACTGCACCACCTAGTGAAGAACACACACACACACACACACCACTGCACCACCTAGTGAAGAACACACACACACACACACTGCACCACCTAGTGAAGAACACACACACACACACACTGCACCACCTAGTGAAGAACACACACACACACACACACACACTGCACCACCTAGTGAAGAACACACACACACACACACTGCACCACCTAGTGAAGAACACACACACACACACACACACTGCACCACCTAGTGAAGAACACACACACACACACACTGCACCACCTAGTGAAGACACACACACACACACACACTGCACCACCTAGTGAAGAACACACACACACACACACTGCACCACCTAGTGAAGACACACACACACACACACTGCACCACCTAGTGAAGAACACACACACACACACACACTGCACCACCTAGTGAAGAAACACACACACACACACTGCACCACCTAGTGAAGAACACACACACACACACACACTGCACCACCTAGTGAAGAACACACACACACACACACACTGCACCACCTAGTGAAGAACACACACACACACACTGCACCACCTAGTGAAGAACACACACACACACACACACACACTGCACCACCTAGTGAAGAACACACACACACACACACCTGCACCACCTAGTGAAGAAACACACACACACACACACACTGCACCACCTAGTGAAGAACACACACACACACACACACTGCACCACCTAGTGAAGAACACACACACACACACACTGCACCACCTAGTGAAGAACACACACACACACACACTGCACCACCTAGTGAAGAACACACACACACACACACTGCACCACCTAGTGAAGAACACACACACACACACACTGCACCACCTAGTGAAGAACACACACACACACTGCACCACCTAGTTGAAGAACACACACACACACTGCACCACCTAGTGAAGACACACACACACACACACACACTGCACCACCTAGTGAAGAACACACACACACACACACACTGCACCACCTAGTGAAGAACACACACACACACACACATGCACCACCTAGTGAAGAACACACACACACACACACACACTGCACCACCTAGTGAAGAACACACACACACACACACTGCACCACCTAGTGAAGAACACACACACACACACACACCTGCACCACCTAGTGAAGAACACACACACACACACACTGCACCACCTAGTGAAGAACACACACACACACACACTGCACCACCTAGTGAAGAACACACACACACACACACACTGCACCACCTAGTGAAGAACACACACACACACACACACACTGCACCACCTAGTGAAGACACACACACACACACACACTGCACCACCTAGTGAAGAACACACACACACACACACTGCACCACCTAGTGAAGAACACACACACACACACTGCACCACCTAGTGAAGAACACACACACACACACACACTGCACCACCTAGTGAAGACCACACACACACACACACTGCACCACCTAGTGAAGAACACACACACACACACACACTGCACCACCTAGTGAAGAACACACACACACACACACACACTGCACCACCTAGTGAAGAACACACACACACACACTGCACCACCCTAGTGAAGAACACACACACACACACACTGCACCACCTAGTGAAGAACACACACACACACACACACTGCACCACCTAGTGAAGAACACACACACACACACACACTGCACCACCTAGTGAAGAAACACACACACACACACACACTGCACCACCTAGTGAAGAACACACACACACACACACTGCACCACCTAGTGAAGACACACACACACACACACTGCACCACCTAGTGAAGAACACACACACACACACACACCTGCACCACCTAGTGAAGAACACACACACACACACACACTGCACCACCTAGTGAAGAACACACACACACACACACTGCACCACCTAGTGAAGAACACACACACACACACACTGCACCACCTAGTGAAGAACACACACACACACACACACACTGCACCACCTAGTGAAGAACACACACACACACACACTGCACCACCTAGTGAAGAACACACACACACACACCTGCACCACCTAGTGAAGAAACACACACACACACACACACACTGCACCACCTAGTGAAGAACACACACACACACACACACTGCACCACCTAGTGAAGACACACACACACACACACTGCACCACCTAGTGAAGACACACACACACACACACACACTGCACCACCTAGTGAAGAACACACACACACACACACACTGCACCACCTAGTGAAGAACACACACACACACACACACTGCACCACCTAGTGAAGAACACACACACACACACACACTGCACCACCTAGTGAAGAACACACACACACACACACACACTGCACCACCTAGTGAAGAACACACACACACACACACTGCACCACCTAGTGAAGAACACACACACACACACACACTGCACCACCTAGTGAAGAACACACACACACACACACTGCACCACCTAGTGAAGAACACACACACACACACACTGCACCACCTAGTGAAGAACACACACACACACACACTGCACCACCTAGTGAAGAACACACACACACACACACTGCACCACCTAGTGAAGAACACACACACACACACACACACTGCACCACCTAGTGGAAGAACACACACACACACACACACTGCACCACCTAGTGAAGAACACACACACACACACACTGCACCACCTAGTGAAGAACACACACACACACACACACCTGCACCACCTAGTGAAGAACACACACACACACACACTGCACCACCTAGTGAAGAACACACACACACACACACACACTGCACCACCTAGTGAAGACACACACACACACACACTGCACCACCTAGTGAAGAACACACACACACACACACACTGCACCACCTAGTGAAGAACACACACACACACACACACTGCACCACCTAGTGAAGACACACACACACACACACACACTGCACCACCTAGTGAAGAACACACACACACACACACACTGCACCACCTAGTGGAGAACACACACACACACACACTGCACCACCTAGTGAAGAACACACACACACACACACTGCACCACCTAGTGAAGAAACCACACACACACACACACACTGCACCACCTAGTGAAGAACACACACACACACACACTGCACCACCTAGTGAAGACACACACACACACACACACTGCACCACCTAGTGAAGAACACACACACACACACACACTGCACCACCTAGTGAAGAACACACACACACACACACACTGCACCACCTAGTGAAGAACACACACACACACACACACTGCACCACCTAGTGAAGACACACACACACACACACACTGCACCACCTAGTGAAGAACACACACACACACACACACACTGCACCACCTAGTGAAGAACACACACACACACACACACTGCACCACCTAGTGAAGACACACACACACACACACTGCACCACCTAGTGAAGAACACACACACACACACACACTGCACCACCTAGTGAAGAACACACACACACACACACACACTGCACCACCTAGTGAAGAACACACACACACACACACCACTGCACCACCTAGTGAAGAACACACACACACACACACACTGCACCACCTAGTGAAGAACACACACACACACACACTGCACCACCTAGTGAAGAACACACACACACACACACATGCACCACCTAGTGAAGAACACACACACACACACACTGCACCACCTAGTGAAGAACACACACACACACACACACTGCACCACCTAGTGAAGACCACACACACACACACACACTGCACCACCTAGTGAAGAACACACACACACACACACACTGCACCACCTAGTGAAGAACACACACACACACACACACACTGCACCACCTAGTGAAGAACACACACACACACACACACTGCACCACCTAGAGAAGAAAACACACACACACACACACACACTGCACCACCTAGTGAAGAACACACACACACACACACACTGCACCACCTAGTGAAGAACACACACACACACACACACTGCACCACCTAGTGAAGAACACACACACACACACACACTGCACCACCTAGTGAAGACACACACACCACACACACACACACTGCACCACCTAGTGAAGAACACACACACACACACACACTGCACCACCTAGTGAAGAACACACACACACACACTGCACCACCTAGTGAAGAACACACACACACACACACACACACTGCACCACCTAGTGAAGAACACACACACACACACACTGCACCACCTAGTGAAGAACACACACACACACACACTGCACCACCTAGTGAAGAACACACACACACACACACACTGCACCACCTAGTGAAGAACACACACACACACACACACACACTGCACCACCTAGTGAAGAACACACACACACACACACACACTGCACCACCTAGTGAAGAACACACACACACACACACACTGCACCACCTAGTGAAGAACACACACACACACACACACTGCACCACCTAGTGAAGAACACACACACACACACACACACTGCACCACCTAGTGAAGACACACACACACACACACTGCACCACCTAGTGGAGAACACACACACACACACACACTGCACCACCTAGTGAAGAAACACACACACACACACACTGCACCACCTAGTGAAGACACACACACACACACACACTGCACCACCTAGTGAAGAAACACACACACACACACACACCTGCACCACCTAGTGAAGAACACACACACACACACACACTGCACCACCTAGTGAAGAACACACACACACACACTGCACCACCTAGTGAAGAACACACACACACACACACACTGCACCACCTAGTGAAGACACACACACACACACACTGCACCACCTAGTGAAGAACACACACACACACACACAACTGCACCACCTAGTGAAGAACACACACACACACACCTGCACCACCTAGTGAAGAACACACACACACACACACACTGCACCACCTAGTGAAGAACACACACACACACACACACTGCACCACCTAGTGAAGAACACACACACACACACACTGCACCACCTAGTGAAGAAACACACACACACACACACACCTGCACCACCTAGTGAAGAACACACACACACACACACACACCACTGCACCACCTAGTGAAGAACACACACACACACACACTGCACCACCTAGTGAAGAACACACACACACACACACTGCACCACCTAGTGAAGAACACACACACACACACACCAGGAACACACACACACACACTGCACCACCTAGTGAAGAACACACACACACACACACTGCACCACCTAGTGAAGGAACACACACACACACACACACTGCACCACCTAGTGAAGAACACACACACACACACACTGCACCACCTAGTGAAGAACACACACACACACACACACACTGCACCACCTAGTGAAGAACACACACACACACACACACTGCACCACCTAGTGAAGAACACACACACACACACACTGCACCACCTAGTGAAGAACACACACACACACACACACTGCACCACCTAGTGAAGACACACACACACACACACACACTGCACCACCTAGTGAAGAACACACACACACACACACCTGCACCACCTAGTGAAGAACACACACACACACACACACTGCACCACCTAGTGAAGAACACACACACACACACACACACTGCACCACCTAGTGAAGAACACACACACACACACTGCACCACCTAGTGAAGAACACACACACACACACTGCACCACCTAGTGAAGAACACACACACACACACACACTGCACCACCTAGTGAAGAACACACACACACACACACACTGCACCACCTAGTGAAGAACACACACACACACACACTGCACCACCTAGTGAAGAACACACACACACACACACACTGCACCACCTAGTGAAGAACACACACACACACACACTGCACCACCTAGTGAAGAACACACACACACACACACACTGCACCACCTAGTGAAGAACACACACACACACACACTGCACCACCTAGTGAAGAACACACACACACACACACACACACTGCACCACCTAGTGAAGAAACACACACACACACACACTGCACCACCTAGTGAAGAACACACACACACACACACACTGCACCACCTAGTGAAGAAACACACACACACACACTGCACCACCTAGTGAAGAACACACACACACACACACACTGCACCACCTAGTGAAGAACACACACACACACACACACTGCACCACCTGGTGAAGAACACACACACACACACACACACTGCACCACCTAGTGAAGAAACACACACACACACACACTGCACCACCTAGTGAAGAACACACACACACACACACACTGCACCACCTAGTGAAGAACACACACACACACACACACACTGCACCACCTAGTGAAGAACACACACACACACACACTGCACCACCTAGTGAAGAACACACACACACACACACACTGCACCACCTAGTGAAGAAACACACACACACACACACTGCACCACCTAGTGAAGAACACACACACACACACACTGCACCACCTAGTGAAGAACACACACACACACACACACTGCACCACCTAGTGAAGAACACACACACACACACACTGCACCACCTAGTGAAGAACACACACACACACACACACTGCACCACCTAGTGAAGAACACACACACACACACACTGCACCACCTAGTGAAGAACACACACACACACACACACTGCACCACCTAGTGAAGACACACACACACACACTGCACCCCTAGGAACACACACACACACTGCACCACCTAGTGAAGAAACACACACACACACACACTGCACCACCTAGTGAAGAACACACACACACACACACACACTGCACCACCTAGTGAAGAACACACACACACACACACACTGCACCACCTAGTGAAGAACACACACACACACACACACTGCACCACCTAGTGAAGAACACACACACACACACACTGCACCACCTAGTGAAGAACACACACACACACACACACTGCACCACCTAGTGAGAACACACACACACACACTGCACCCTACACACACACACACACTGCACCACCTAGTGAAGACACACACACACACACACACACTGCACCACCTAGTGAAGACACACACACACACACACACTGCACCACCTAGTGAAGACACACACACACACACACACTGCACCACCTAGTGAAGAACACACACACACACACACACTGCACCACCTAGTGAAGACACACACACACACACACACTGCACCACCTAGTGAAGACCACACACACACACACACTGCCCACCTAGTGAGAACACACACACACACACTGCACCACCTAGTGAAGAACACACACACACACACACACTGCACCACCTAGTGAAGAACACACACACACACACACACTGCACCACCTAGTGAAGAACACACACACACACACTGCACCACCTAGTGAAGAACACACACACACACACACTGCACCACCTAGTGAAGAACACACACACACACACACTGCACCACCTAGTGAAGAACACACACACACACACACACTGCACCACCTAGTGAAGAACACACACACACACACACACTGCACCACCTAGTGAAGACACACACACACACACACACACTGCACCACCTAGTGAAGAACACACACACACACACACACTGCACCACCTAGTGAAGAACACACACACACACACACACACTGCACCACCTAGTGAAGAACACACACACACACACACTGCACCACCTAGTGAAGAACAACACACACACACACACACTGCACCACCTAGTGAAGAACACACACACACACACACACTGCACCACCTAGTGAAGGAACACACACACACACACACACTGCACCACCTAGTGAAGAACACACACACACACACACATGCACCACCTAGTGAAGGAACACACACACACACACACACACTGCACCACCTAGTGAAGACACACACACACACACACTGCACCACCTAGTGAAGAACACACACACACACACACTGCACCACCTAGTGAAGAAACACACACACACACACACACTGCACCACCTAGTGAAGGAACACACACACACACACACTGCACCACCTAGTGAAGACAACACACACACACACACACTGCACCACCTGAGTGAAGAACACACACACACACACACACTGCACCACCTAGTGAAGACACACACACACACACACTGCACCACCTAGTGAAGACACACACACACACACACACTGCACCACCTAGTGAAGAACACACACACACACACACACACTGCACCACCTAGTGAAGAACACACACACACACACTGCACCACCTAGTGAGAAGAACACACACACACACACACTGCACCACCTAGTGAAGAACACACACACACACACACACTGCACCACCTAGTGAAGAGCACACACACACACACACACTGCACCACCTAGTGAAGACACACACACACACACACTGCACCACCTAGTGAAGAAACACACACACACACACACACACTGCACCACCTAGTGAAGAGACACACACACACACACACTGCACCACCTAGTGAAGAACACACACACACACACTGCACCACCTAGTGAAGACACACACACACACACACTGCACCACCTAGTGAAGACACACACACACACACACACACTGCACCACCTAGTGAAGAACACACACACACACACACTGCACCACCTAGTGAAGAACACACACACACACACCCTGCACCACCTAGTGAAGAACACACACACACACACACACTGTACCACCTAGTGAAGAACACACACACACACACACTGCACCACCTAGTGAAGAACACACACACACACACACTGCACCACCTAGTGAAGAACACACACACACACACACACACTGCACCACCTAGTGAAGAACACACACACACACACACTGCACCACCTAGTGAAGAACACACACACACACACACTGCACCACCTAGTGAAGAACACACACACACACACACTGCACCACCTAGTGAAGACACACACACACACACACTGCACCACCTAGTGAAGAACACACACACACACACACTGCACCACCTAGTGAAGAACACACACACACACACACTGCACCACCTAGTGAAGAACACACACACACACACACACACTGCACCACCTAGTGAAGAACACACACACACACACTGCACCACCTAGTGAAGAACACACACACACACACACACACTGCACCACCTAGTGAAGAACACACACACACACACTCACGCACCACCTAGACACACACACACACACACTGCACCACCTAGTGAAGAACACACACACACACACACTGCACCACCTAGTGAAGAACACACACACACACACACACTGCACCACCTAGTGAAGACACACACACACACACACTGCACCACCTAGTGAAGAACACACACACACACACACACTGCACCACCTAGTGAAGAACACACACACACACACACTGCACCACCTAGTGAAGAACACACACACACACACACACTGCACCACCTAGTGAAGACACACACACACACACTGCACCACCTAGTGAAGAAACACACACACACACACACTGCACCACCTAGTGAGCCATGAGAACACACACACACACACACACTGCACCACCTAGTGAAGAACACACACACACACACACTGCACCACCTAGTGAAGAACACACACACACACACACTGCACCACCTAGTGAAGAACACACACACACACACACACTGCACCACCTAGTGAAGAACACACACACACACACACACTGCACCACCTAGTGAAGAACACACACACACACACACACTGCACCACCTAGTGAAGACACACACACACACACACACTGCACCACCTAGTGAAGAACACACACACACACACACACACACTGCACCACCTAGTGAAGGAACACACACACACACACACACTGCACCACCTAGTGAAGAACACACACACACACACACACAACATGCACCACCTAGTGAAGACACACACACACACACACACTGCACCACCTAGTGAAGAACACACACACACACACACACACTGCACCACCTAGTGAAGAACACACACACACACACACACACTGCACCACCTAGTGAAGACACACACACACACACACTGCACCACCTAGTGAAGAACACACACACACACACACACTGCACCACCTAGTGAGCACACACACACACACACTGCACCACCTAGTGAAGAACACACACACACACACACCTGCACCACCTAGTGAAGAACACACACACACACACACACTGCACCACCTAGTGAAGAACACACACACACACACACTGCACCACCTAGTGAAGACACACACACACACACACACTGCACCACCTGGTGAAGAACACACACACACACACAATGCACCACCTAGTGAAGAACACACACACACACACACTGCACCACCTAGTGAAGACACACACACACACACACTGCACCACCTAGTGAAGACACACACACACACACACTGCACCACCTAAAGTGAGAGACACACACACACACACACTGCACCACCTAGTGAAGAACACACACACACACACACTGCACCACCTAGTGAAGCACACACACACACACACACTGCACCACCTAGTGAGAACACACACACACACACACTGCACCACCTAGTGAAGAACACACACACACACACACACTGCACCACCTAGTGAAGAACACACACACACACACACACTGCACCACCTAGTGAAGAACACACACACACACACTGCACCACCTAGTGAAGAACACACACACACACACACACTGCACCACCTAGTGAAGAACACACACACACACACATGCACCACCTAGTGAAGAACACACACACACACACACCCTGCACCACCTAGTGAGACACACACACACACCTGCACCACCTAGTGAAGACACACACACACACCACTGCACCACCTAGTGAAGAACACACACACACACACACTGCACCACCTAGTGAAGACACACACACACACACACACTGCACCACCTAGTGAAGACACACACACACACACACACTGCACCACCTAGTGAAGAACACACACACACACACACACTGCACCACCTGAGTGAAGAACACACACACACACACACACACTGTACCACCTAGTGAAGAACACACACACACACACACTGCACCACCTAGTGAAGAACACACACACACACACCCTGCACCACCTAGTGAAGAACACACACACACACACACACTGCACCACCTAGTGAAGAACACACACACACACACACACTGCACCACCTAGTGAAGAACACACACACACACACACTGCACCACCTAGTGAAGAACACACACACACACACACACTGCACCACCTAGTGAAGAACACACACACACACACACCTGCACCACCTAGTGAAGAACACACACACACACACACACACTGCACCACCTAGTGAAGAACACACACACACACACACACTGCACCACCTAGTGAAGAACACACACACACACACACACTGCACCACCTAGTGAAGACACACACACACACACACTGCACCACCTAGTGAAGAACACACACACACACACCTGCACCACCTAGTGAAGAACACACACACACACACACTGCACCACCTAGTGAAGAACACACACACACACACACACTGCACCACCTAGTGAAGAACACACACACACACACACCTGCACCACCTAGTGAAGAACACACACACACACACACTGCACCACCTAGTGAAGAACACACACACACACACACACACTGCACCACCTAGTGAAGAACACACACACACACACTGCACCACCTAGTGAAGACACACACACACACACACACTGCACCACCTAGTGAAGAACACACACACACACACACTGCAGCCACCTAGTGAAGAACACACACACACACACACTGCACCACCTAGTGAAGAACACACACACACACACACTGCACCACCTAGTGAAGAACACACACACACACACACATGCACCACCTAGTGAAGAACACACACACACACACACTGCACCACCTAGTGAAGAACACACACACACACACACTGCACCACCTAGTGAAGAACACACACACACACACTGCACCACCTAGTGAAGAACACACACACACACACACTGCACCACCTGGTGAAGACACACACACACACACACACTGCACCACCTAGTGAAGAACACACACACACACACACTGCACCACCTAGTGAAGAACACACACACACACACACACACTGCACCACCTAGTGAAGAACACACACACACACACACATGCACCACCTAGTGAAGAACACACACACACACACACCTGCACCACCTAGTGAAGAACACACACACACACACACACTGCACCACCTAGTGAAGAACACACACACACACACACTGCACCACCTAGTGAAGAACACACACACACACACACTGCACCACCTAGTGAAGAACACACACACACACACACTGCACCACCTAGTGAAGAACACACACACACACACACACTGCACCACCTAGTGAAGAACACACACACACACACACACTGCACCACCTAGTGAAGAACACACACACACACACCTGCACCACCTAGTGAAGACACACACACACACACACTGCACCACCTAGTGAAGAACACACACACACACACACAACACTGCACCACCTAGTGAAGAACACACACACACACACTGCACCACCTAGTGAAGAACACACACACACACACACCTGCACCACCTAGTGAAGAACACACACACACACACTGCACCACCTAGTGAAGAACACACACACACACACACTGCACCACCTAGTGAAGAACACACACACACACACACACTGCACCACCTAGTGAAGAACACACACACACACACACACTGCACCACCTAGTGAAGAACACACACACACACACACACTGCACCACCTAGTGAAGAACACACACACACACACTGCACCACCTAGTGAAGAACACACACACACACACACACACTGCACCACCTCGTGAAGAACACACACACACACACTGCACCACCTAGTGAAGAACACACACACACACACACTGCACCACCTAGTGAAGAACACACACACACACACACTGCACCACCTAGTGAAGAACACACACACACACTGCACCACCTAGTGAAGAACACACACACACACACACAACACTGCACCACCTAGTGAAGAACACACACACACACACACACACTGCACCACCTAGTGAAGAACACACACACACACACACCACTGCACCACCTAGTGAAGAACACACACACACACACACTGCACCACCTAGTGAAGAACACACACACACACACACTGCACCACCTAGTGAAGAACACACACACACACACACTGCACCACCTAGTGAAGAACACACACACACACACACTGCACCACCTAGTGAAGAACACACACACACACACACTGCACCACCTAGTGAAGAACACACACACACACACAAACACTGCACCACCTAGTGAAGAACACACACACACACACACTGCACCACCTAGTGAAGAACACACACACACACACACACTGCACCACCTAGTGAAGAACACACACACACACACACACACTGTACCACCTAGTGAAGAACACACACACACACACACACACTGCACCACCTAGTGAAGAACACACACACACACACTCTGCACCACCTGGTGAAGAACACACACACCCACACACACTGCACCACCTAGTGAAGAACACACACACACACACACACACTGCACCACCTAGTGAAGAACACACACACACACACACACACTGCACCACCTAGTGAAGAACACACACACACACACCTGCACCACCTAGTGAAGAACACACACACACACACACTGCACCACCTAGTGAAGAACACACACACACACACACTGCACCACCTAGTGAAGAACACACACACACACACTGCACCACCTAGTGAAGAACACACACACACACACACACACTGCACCACCTAGTGAAGAACACACACACACACACACACTGCACCACCTAGTGAAGAACACACACACACACACACTGCACCACCTAGTGAAGAACACACACACACACACACACACACAATGCACCACATAGAGAAGAACACACACACACACACACTGCACCACCTGGTGAAGAACACACACACACACACACACACACACACACACTGCACCACCTAGTGAAGAACACACACACACACACACACACACTGCACCACCTAGTGAAGAACACACACACACACACACTGCACCACCTAGTGAGAGAACACACACACACACACACACACACACACACACACACTGCACCACCTAGTGAAGAACACACACACACACACACTGCACCACCTAGTGAAGAACACACACACACACACACTGCACCACCTAGTGAAGAACACACACACACACACACACACTGCACCACCTAGTGAAGAACACACACACACACACACACTGCACCACCTAGTGAAGAACACACACACACACACACACTGCACCACCTAGTGAAGAACACACACACACACACACACACTGCACCACCTAGTGAAGAACACACACACACACACACACTGCACCACCTAGTGAAGAACACACACACACACACTGCACCACCTAGTGAAGAACACACACACACACACACACACTGCACCACCTAGTGAAGAACACACACACACACACTGTACCACCTAGTGAAGAACACACACACACACACTGCACCACCTAGTGAAGAACACACACACACACACAATGTCTCAAGGGGATTTCCTACAGTTGTAAAATGGGCTATCAGTGCAGCAATAGCAGCCTTCTCTGTTATCAGTCTCTCTTTCACCCTCCATACCATTCATTTAGCTCAGCGACTAAAACATGTCTGTGGATTATCTCTTCCTCTGTCCAGGAGTTATCAGTCTCTCTTTCACCCTCCATACCATTCATTTAGCTCAGCGACTAAAACATGTCTGTGGATTATCTCTTCCTCTGTCCAGGAGTTATCAGTCTCTCTTTCACCCTCCATACCATTCATTTAGCTCAGCGACTAAAACATGTCTGTGGATTATCTCTTCCTCTGTCCAGGAGTTATCAGTCTCTCTTTCACCCTCCATACCATTCATTTAGCTCAGCGACTAAAACATGTCTGTGGATTATCTCTTCCTCTATCCAGGAGTTATCAGTCTCTCTTTCACCCTCCATACCATTCATTTAGCTCAGCGACTAAAACATGTCTGTGGATTATCTCTTCCTCTGTCCAGGAGTTATCAGTCTCTCTTTCACCCTCCATACCATTCATTTAGCTCAGCGACTAAAACATGTCTGTGGATTATCTCTTCCTCTGTCCAGGAGTTATCAGTCTCTCTTTCACCCTCCATACCATTCATTTAGCTCTGCGACTAAAACATGTCTGTGGATTATCTCTTCCTCTGTCCAGGAGTTATCAGTCTCTCTTTCACCCTCCATACCATTCATTTAGCTCAGCGACTAAAACATGTCTGTGGATTATCTCTTCCTCTGTCCAGGAGTTATCAGTCTCTCTTTCACCCTCCATACCATTCATTTAGCTCAGCGACTAAAACATGTCTGTGGATTATCTCTTCCTCTGTCCAGGAGTTATCAGTCTCTCTTTCACCCTCCATACCATTCATTTAGCTCAGCGACTAAAACATGTCTGTGGATTATCTCTTCCTCTGTCCAGGAGTTATCAGTCTCTCTTTCACCCTCCATACCATTCATTTAGCTCAGCGGCTAAAACATGTCTGTGGATTATCTCTTCCTCTGTCCAGGAGTTATCAGTCTCTCTTTCACCCTCCATACCATTCATTTAGCTCAGCGACTAAAACATGTCTGTGGATTATCTCTTCCTCTGTCCAGGAGTTATCAGTCTCTCTTTCACCCTCCATACCATTCATTTAGCTCAGCGACTAAAACATGTCTGTGGATTATCTCTTCCTCTGTCCAGGAGTTATCAGTCTCTCTTTCACCCTCCATACCATTCATTTAGCTCAGCGACTAAAACATGTCTGTGGATTATCTCTTCCTCTGTCCAGGAGTTATCAGTCTCTCTTTCACCCTCCATACCATTCATTTAGCTCAGCGACTAAAACATGTCTGTGGATTATCTCTTCCTCTGTCCAGGAGTTATCAGTCTCTCTTTCACCCTCCATACCATTCATTTAGCTCAAGCGACTAAAACATGACTGTGGATTATCTCTTCCTCTGTCCAGGAGTTATCAGTCTCTCTTTCACCCTCCATACCATTCATTTAGCTCAGCGACTAAAACATGTCTGTGGATTATCTCTTCCTCTGTCCAGGAGTCGTCAGTCTCTGAAGGTCAGAGAGCACAAGGTTCTGGGTCCGTATGTGGATGGCCTGTCACAACTGGCCGTCACCAACTTTGAGGTGAGTACAGTTCCTTTGGAGACAGAGAGATGTTCACCTGGGTAGGAGAGGTGGAGACAGGGAGATGTCCACCTGGGTAGGAGATGTGGAGACAGGGAGATGTTCACCTGGGTAGGAGAGGTGGAGACAGAGAGATGTTCACCTGGGTAGGAGAGGTGGAGACAGAGAGATGTTCACCTGGGTAGGAGAGGTGGAGACAGGGAGATGTTCACCTGGGTAGGAGAGGTGGAGACAGGGAGATACCCACCTGGGTAGGAGAGGTGGAGACAGGGAGATGTCCACCTGGGTAGGAGAGGTGGAGACAGGGAGATGTCCACCTGGGTAGGAGAGGTGGAGACAGGGAGATGTTCACCTGGGTAGGAGAGGTGGAGACAGGGAGATGCCCACCTGGGTAGGAGAGGTGGAGACAGGGAGATGCCCACCTGGGTAGGAGAGGTGGAGACAGAGAGATGTCCACCTGGGTAGGAGAGGTGGAGACAGGGAGATGTCCACCTGGGTAGGAGAGGTGGGGACAGAGAGATGTTCACCTGGGTAGGAGAGGTGGAGACAGAGAGATGTTCACCTGGGTAGGTGAGGTGCAGGCTGGGAGATGTCCACCTGGGTAGGAGAGGTGGAGACAGGGAGATGTTCACCTGGGTAGGAGAGGTGCAGGCTGGGAGATGTCCACCTGGGTAGGAGACGTGGAGACAGGGAGATGTTCACCTGGGTAGGAGAGGTGGAGACAGAGAGATGTTCACCTGGGTAGGAGAGGTGCAGGCTGAGAGATGTCCACCTGGGTAGGAGAGGTGGAGACAGGGAGATGTTCACCTGGGTAGGAGAGGTGGAGACAGGGAGATACCCACCTGGGTAGGAGAGGTGGAGACAGGGAGATGTCCACCTGGGTAGGAGAGGTGGAGACAGGGAGATGTCCACCTGGGTAGGAGAGGTGGAGACAGGGAGATGCCCACCTGGGTAGGAGAGGTGGAGACAGAGGAGAGATGTCCACCTGGGTAGGAGAGGTGGATACAGGGAGATGTCCACCTGGGTAGGAGAGGTGGAGACAGAGAGATGTTCACCTGGGTAGGAGAGGTGGAGACAGGGAGATGCCCACCTGGGTAGGAGAGGTGGAGACAGAGAGATGTTCACCTGGGTAGGAGAGGTGGAGACAGGGGAGATGCCCACCTGGGTAGGAGAGGTGGAGACAGGGAGATGTCCACCTGGGTAGGAGAGGTGGAGACAGAGAGATGTTCACCTGGGTAGGAGAGGTGGAGACAGGGAGATGCCCACCTGGGTAGGAGAGGTGGAGACAGGGAGATGCCCACCTGGGTAGGAGAGGTGGAGACAGGGAGATGCCCAACTGGGTAGGAGAGGTGGAGACAGGGAGATGCCCACCTGGGTAGGAGGGGTGGAGACAGGGAGATGTCCACGTGGGTAGGAGAGGTGGAGACAGGGAGATGCCCACCTGGGTAGGAGAGGTGGAGACAGGGAGATGCCCACCTGGGTAGGAGAGGTGGAGACAGGGAGATGCCCACCTGGGTAGGAGAGGTGGAGACAGGGAGATGCCCACCTGGGTAGGAGAGGTGGAGACAGGGAGATGCCCACCTGGGTAGGAGAGGTGGAGACAGGGGAGATGCCCACCTGGGTAGGTGAGGTGGAGACAAGGAGATGCCCACCTGGGTAGGAGAGGTGGAGATAGGGAGATGCCCAGCTCGGTAGGTGAGGTGGAGACAGGGAGATGCCCACCTGGGTAGGAGAGGTGGAGACAGGGAGATGTCCACCTGGGTAGGAGAGGTGGAGACAGGGAGATGCCCACCTGGGAAGGAGAGGTGGAGACAGAGAGATGCCCACCTGGGTAGGAGAGGTGGAGACAGGGAGATGTCCACCTGGGTAGGAGAGGTGGAGACAGAGAGATGTTCACCTGGGTAGGAGAGGTGGAGACAGAGAGATGTTCACCTGGGTAGGAGAGGTGGAGACAGAGAGATGTTCACCTGGGTAGGAGAGGTGGAGACAGGGAGATGCCCACCTGGGTAGGAGAGGTGGAGACAGAGAGATGTTCACCTGGGTAGGAGAGGTGGAGACAGGGAGATGCCCACCTGGGTAGGAGAGGTGGAGACAGGGAGATGTCCACCTGGGTAGGAGAGGTGGAGACAGAGAGATGTTCACCTGGGTAGGAGAGGTGGAGACAGGGAGATGCCCACCTGAGTAGGAGAGGTGGAGACAGGGAGATGCCCACCTGGGTAGAAGAGGTGGAGACAGGGAGATGCCCACCTGGGTAGGAGAGGTGGAGACAGGGAGATGCCCACCTGGGTAGGTGAGGTGGAGACAGGGAGATGCCCACCTGGGTAGGAGAGGTGGAGACAGGGAGATGCCCACCTGGGTAGGAGAGGTGGAGACAGGGAGATGCCCACCTGGGTAGGAGAGGTGGAGACAGGGAGATGCCCACCTGGGTAGGCGAGGTGGAGACAGGGAGATGCCCACCTGGGTAGGAGAGGTGCAGGCTGGGAGATGCCCACCTGGGTAGGAGAGGTGGAGACAGGGAGATGTCCACCTGGGTAGGAGAGGTGGAGACAGGCAGAGTACAGCACTTAGACAAGGAAAGAAAAGCCTCACTCTGTGTCTCCAATACAATGAACAGATGGTTTTGACAGCTATGCTACTTTCATCAGAGTTTCATTTCATCACCCCTTTTACCATCGCAGTCTCCAGGATACACTCCAGGATTACCATAGAGAACTGTGTATTACCATAGATAGAGAACTGTGTATTACCATAGAGAACTGTGTATTACCATAGAGAACGTTGTATTACCATAGATAGAGAACTGTGTATTACTATAGCTAGAGAACTGTGTATTACCATAGAGAACTGTGTATTACCATAGAGAACTGTGTATTACCATAGAGAACTGTGTATTACCATAGAGAACTGTGTATTACCATAGAGAACTGTTTGTTACTATAGAGAACAGTGTATTACCATAGATAGAGAACTGTGTATTACTATAGATAGAGAACTGTGTATTACCATAGAGAACTCTGTATTACCATAGAGAACTGTTTGTTACTATAGAGAACAGTGTATTACCATAGATAGAGAACTGTGTATTACTATAGATAGAGAACTGTGTATCACCATAGAGAACTGTATATTACTATAGATAGACAACTGTGTATTACCATAGAGAACTGTGTATTACCATAGAAAACTGTGTATTACCATAGAGAACTGTGTATTACCATAGATAGAGAACTGTGTATTACCATAGAGAACGGTGTATTACCATAGATAGACAACTGTGTTTTACTATAGATAGACAACTGTGTATTACTATAGATAGAGAACTGTGTATTACTATAGATAGAGAACTGTGTATTAATATAGATAGAGAACTGTGTATTACCATAGATAGAGACCTGTGTATTACTATAGATAGAGAACTGTGTATTACTATAGATAGAGAACTGTGTATTACTATAGATAGACAACTGTGTATTACTATAGAGAACTGTGTATTACCATAGATAGAGAACTATGTATTACCATAGATAGAGAAATGTGTATTACCATAGATAGAGAACTGTGTATTACCATAGAGAACGGTGTATTACTATAGATAGAGAACTGTGTATTACCATAGACAACTGTGTATTACCATAGATAGAGAACTGTGTATTACCATAGAGAACGGTGTATTACTATAGAGAACTGTGTATTACTATAGAGACCTCAGTTTTACTATAGAGAACTGTGTATTACCATAGATAGAGAACTGTGTATTACTGTAGATAAAGAACTGTGTATTGCCATAGAGAACTGTGTATTACCATAGAGAACTGTGTATTACTATAGATAGAGAACTGTGTATTACTATAGATAGAGAACTGTGTATTACCATAGATAGAGAACTGTATATTACCATAGATAGAGAACTGTGTATTACTATAGAGAACGGTGTATTACCATAGATAGAGAACTGTGTATTACCATAGATAGAGAACTGTGTATTACCATAGATAGAGAACTGTGTATTACCATAGATAGAGAACTGTGTATTACCATAGAGAACTGTGTCTTACTATAGATAGAGAACTGTGTATTACCATAGAGAACAGTGTATTACCATGGATATAGAACTGTGTATTACTATAGATAGAGAACTGTGTATTACTATAGATAGAGAACTGTGTATTAATATAGATAGAGAACGGTGTATTACCATAGATAGAGAACTGTGTATTACTATAGATAGAGAACTGTGTATTACTATAGATAGAGAACTGTGTATTACTATAGATAGACAACTGTGTATTACTATAGAGAACTGTGTATTACCATAGATAGAGAACTATGTATTACCATAGATAGAGAAATGTGTATTACCATAGATAGAGAACTGTGTATTACCATAGAGAACGGTGTATTACTATAGATAGAGAACTGTGTATTACCATAGACAACTGTGTATTACCATAGATAGAGAACTGTGTATTACCATAGAGAACGGTGTATTACTATAGAGAACTGTGTATTACTATAGAGACCTCAGTTTTACTATAGAGAACTGTGTATTACCATAGATAGAGAACTGTGTATTACTGTAGATAAAGAAATGTGTATTACCATAGAGAACTGTGTATTACCATAGAGAACTGTGTATTACTGTAGATAAAGAACTGTGTATTACCATAGAGAACTGTGTATTACCATAGAGAACTGTGTATTACTATAGATAGAGAACTGTGTATTACTATAGATAGAGAACTGTGTATTACCATAGATAGAGAACTGTGTATTACCATAGATAGAGAACTGTGTATTACTATAGAGAACGGTGTATTACCATAGATAGAGAACTGTGTATTACCATAGATAGAGAACTGTGTATTACCATAGATAGAGAACTGTGTATTACCATAGATAGAGAACTGTGTATTACCATAGAGAACTGTGTCTTACTATAGATAGAGAACTGTGTATTACCATAGAGAACAGTGTATTACCATGGATATAGAACTGTGTATTACTATAGATAGAGAACTGTGTATTACCATAGAGAACTGTGTATTACCATAGAGATCTGTGTATTACTATAGATAGAGAACTGTGTATTACCATAGAGAACTGTGTATTACCATAGAGATCTGTGTATTACTATAGATAGAGAACTGTGTATTACCATAGAGAACAGTGTATTACCATAGAGAACTGTGTATTACCATAGAGAACTGTGTATTACCATAGAGAACTGTGTATTACCATTGAGAACTGTGTATTACCATAGAGAACTGTTTGTTACTATAGAGAACAGTGTATTACCATAGATAGAGAACTGTGTATTACTATAGATAGAGAACTGTGTATTACCATAGAGAACTGTGTATTATCATAGAGAACTGTTTGTTACTATAGAGAACAGTGTATTACCATAGATAGAGAACTGTGTATTACTATAGATAGAGAACTGTGTATCACCATAGAGAACTGTGTATTACCATAGCTAGAGAACTGTGTATTACCATGGAGAACTGTGTATTGCCATAGAAAACGGTGTATTACCATAGAGAACTGTGTATTACCATAGATACAGAACTGTATATTACTATAGAAAACGGTGTATTACCATAGATAGAGAACTGTGTATTACCATAGAGAACGGTGTATTACCATAGATAGACAACTGTGTTTTACTATAGATAGACAACTGTGTATTACTATAGATAGAGAACTGTGTATTACTGTAGATAGAGAACTGTGTATTAATATAGATAGAGAACTGTGTATTACCATAGATAGAGAACTGTGTATTACTATATATAGAGAACTGTGTATTACTATAGATAGACAACTGTGTATTACTATAGATAGACAACTGTGTATTACTATAGAGAACTGTGTATTACCATAGATAGAGAACTATGTATTACCATAGATAGAGAACTGTGTATTACCATAGATAGAGAACTGTGTATTACCATAGAGAACGGTGTATTACTATAGATAGAGAACTGTGTATTACCATAGACAACTGTGTATTACCATAGATAGAGAACTGTGTATTACCATAGAGAACGGTGTATTACTATAGAGAACTGTGTATTACTATAGAGACCTCAGTTTTACTATAGAGAACTGTGTATTACCATAGATAGAGAACTGTGTATTACTGTAGATAAAGAACTGTGTATTACCATAGAGAACTGTGTATTACCATAGAGAACTGTGTATTACTGTAGATAAAGAACTGTGTATTACCATAGAGAACTGTGTATTACCATAGAGAACTGTGTATTACTATAGATAGAGAACTGTGTATTACCATAGATAGAGAACTGTGTATTACCATAGATAGAGAACTGTGTATTACCATAGATAGAGAACTGTGTATTACCATAGAGAACTGTGTCTTACTATAGATAGAGAACTGTGTATTACCATAGAGAACAGTGTATTACCATGGATATAGAACTGTGTATTACTATAGATAGAGAACTGTGTATTACCATAGAGAACTGTGTATTACCATAGAGATCTGTGTATTACTATAGATAGAGAACTGTGTATTACCATAGAGAACAGTGTATTACCATGGATATAGAACTGTGTATTACTATAGATAGAGAGCTGTGTAGGACTATAGAGAACTGTGTATTACCATAGTCATGGTTATAGAGGTGTAGTGTGATGGTGTCATGGTTATAGAGGTGTAGTGTGATGGAGTCATGGTTATAGAGGTGTATTGTGATGGAGTCATGGTTATAGAGGTGTAGTGTGATGGAGTCATGGTTATAGAGGTGTATTGTGATGGAGTCATGGTTATAGAGGTGTATTGTGATGGAGTCATGGTTATAGAGGTGTATTGTGATGGAGTCATGGTTATAGAGGTGTAGTGTGATGGAGTCATGGTTATAGAGGTGTAGTGTGATGGAGTCATGGTTATGGAGGTGTAGTGTGATGGAGTTATGGTTATAGAGGTGTATTGTGATGGGAGTCATGGTTATAGAGGTGTATTGTGATGGAGTCATGGTTATAGAGGTGTAGTGTGATGGAGTCATGGTTATAGAGGTGTAGTGTGATGGTGTCATGGTTATAGAGGTGTATTGTGATGGAGTCATGGTTATAGAGGTATATTGTGATGGAGTCATGGTTATAGAGGTGTAGTGTGATGGAGTCATGGTTATAGAGGTGTAGTGTGATGGAGTCATGGTTATAGAGGTGTACTGTGATTGAGTCATGGTTATATGATGGAGTCATGGTTATAGAGGTGTAGTGTGATGGAGTCATGGTTATAGAGGTGTAGTGTGATGGAGTCATGGTTATAGAGGTGTATTGTGATGGAGTCATGGTTATAGAGGGTAGTGTGATGGAGTCATGGTTATAGAGGTGTAGTGTGATGGTGTCATGGTTATAGAGGTGTAGTGTGATGGAGTCATGTTATATGATGGAGTCATGGTTATAGAGGTATAGTGTGATGGAGTCATGGTTATAGAGGTATATTGTGATGGACTCATGGTTATAGAGGTGTAGTGTGATGGAGTCATGGTTATAGAGGTATATTGTGATGGAGTCATGGTTATAGAGGTGTAGTGTGATGGAGTCATGGTTATAGATGTGTATTGTGATGGAGTCATGGTTATAGAGGTGTAGTGTGATGGAGTCATGGTTATAGAGGTGTAGTGTGATGGAGCCCTGGTTATAGAGGTGTAGTGTGATGGAGTCATGGTTATAGAGGTGTAGTGTGATGGAGTCATGGTTATATAGGTGTATTGTGATGGAGTCATGGTTATAGAGATGTAGTGTGATGGAGTCATGGTTATAGAGGTGTATTGTGATGGATTCATGGTTATAGAGGTGTATTGTGATGGAGTCATGGTTATAGAGGTGTATTGTGATGGAGTCATGGTTATAGAGGTGTAGTGTGATGGAGTCATGGTTATAGAGGTGTAGTGTGATGGAGTTATGGTTATAGAGGTGTATTGTGATGGAGTCATGGTTATAGAGGGTGTATTGTGATGGAGTCATGGTTATAGAGGTGTAGTGTGATGGAGTCATGGTTATAGAGGTGTAGTGTGATGGTGTCATGGTTATAGAGGTGTATTGTGATGGAGTCATGGTTATAGAGGTATATTGTGATGGAGTCATGGTTATAGAGGTGTAGTGTGATGGAGTCATGGTTATAGAGGTGTAGTGTGATGGAGTCATGGTTATAGAGGTGTACTGTGATTGAGTCATGGTTATATGATGGAGTCATGGTTATAGAGGTGTAGTGTGATGGAGTCATGGTTATAGAGGTATATTGTGATGGAGTCATGGTTATAGAGGTGTAGTGTGATGGAGTCATGGTTATAGATGTGTATTGTGATGGAGTCATGGTTATAGAGGTGTAGTGTGATGGAGTCATGGTTATAGAGGTGTAGTGTGATGGAGCCCTGGTTATAGAGGTGTAGTGTGATGAGTCATGGTTATAGAGGTGTAGTGTGATGGAGTCATGGTTATAGAGGTGTATTGTGATGGAGTCATGGTTATAGAGGTGTAGTGTGATGGAGTCATGGTTATAGAGGTATATTGTGATGGAGTCATGGTTATAGAGGTGTAGTGTGATGGAGTCATGGTTATAGAGGCGTATTGTGATGGAGTCATGGTTATAGAGAGCGTATTGTGATGGAGTCATGGTTATAGAGGTGTATTGTGATGGAGTCATGGTTATAGAGGTGTAGTGTGATGGAGTCATGGTTATAGAGGTATATTGTGATGGAGTCATGGTTATAGAGGTGTAGTGTGATGGAGTCATGGTTATAGAGGCGTATTGTGATGGAGTCATGGTTATAGAGGTGTATTGTGATGGAGTCATGTTATAGAGGTGTATTGTGATGGAGTCATGGTTATAGAGGCGTATTGTGATGGAGTCATGGTTATAGAGGTATAGTGTGATGGAGTCATGGTTATAGAGGTGTAGTGTGATGGAGTCATGGTTATAGAGGTGTAGTGTGATGGAGTCATGGTTATAGAGGTGTAGTGTGATGGAGTCATGGTTATAGAGGTATAGTGTGATGGAGTCATGGTTATAGAGGTATAGTGTGATGGAGTCATGGTTATAGAGGTATATTGTGATGGACTCATGGTTATAGAGGTGTAGTGTGATGGAGTCATGGTTATAGAGGTATATTGTGATGGAGTCATGGTTATAGAGGTGTATTGTGATGGAGTCATGGTTATATGATGGTGTCATGGTTATAGAGGTGTAGTGTGATGGAGTCATGGTTATATGATGCAGTCATGGTTATAGAGGTGTATTGTGATGGAGTCATGGTTATAGAGGTGTAGTGTGATGGAGTCATGGTTATAGAGGTGTAGTGTGATTGAGTCATGGTTATATGATGGAGTCATGGTTATAGAGGTGTAGTGTGATGGAGTCATGTTTATAGAGGTGTAGTGTGATGGAGTCATGGTTATAGAGGTGTAGTGTGATGGAGTCATGGTTATAGAGTTGTATTGTGATGGAGTCATGGTTATAGAGGTGTAGTGTGATGGTGTCATGGTTATAGAGGTGTAGTGTGATGGAGTCATGGTTATATGATGGAGTCATGGTTATAGAGGTATAGTGTGATGGAGTCATGGTTATAGAGGTGTAGTGTGATGGAGTCATGGTTATAGAGGTATATTGTGATGGACTCATGGTTATAGAGGTGTAGTGTGATGGAGTCATGGTTATAGAGGTATATTGTGATGGAGTCATGGTTATATGATGTGTCATGGTTATAGAGGTGTAGTGTGATGGAGTCATGGTTATATGATGGAGTCATGGTTATAGAGGTGTAGTGTGATGGAGTCATGGTTATAGAGGTGTATTGTGATGGACTCATGGTTATAGAGGTATATTGTGATGGAGTCATGGTTATAGAGGTGTAGTGTGATGGAGTCATGGTTATAGAGACGTATTGTGATGGAGTCATGGTTATAGAGGTGTATTGTGATGGAGTCATGGTTATAGAGGTGTATTGTGATGGAGTCATGGTTATAGAGGCGTATTGTGATGGAGTCATGGTTATAGAGGCGTATTGTGATGGAGTCATGGTTATAGAGGCGTATTGTGATGGATTCATGGTTGTAGAGGTATAGTGTGATGGAGTCATGGTTATAGAGGTGTAAGTGTGATGGAGTCATGGTTATAGAGGTGTAGTGTGATGGAGTCATGGTTATAGAGGTGTATTGTGATGGAGTCATGGTTATAGAGGGTAGTGTGATGGAGTCATGGTTATAGAGGTGTAGTGTGATGGTGTCATGGTTATAGAGGTGTAGTGTGATGGAGTCATGGTTATATAGGTGTAGTGTGATGGAGTCATGGTTATAGAGGTGTAGTGTGATGGAGTCATGGTTATAGAGGTATAGTGTGATGGAGTCATGGTTATAGAGGTATAGTGTGATGGAGTCATGGTTATAGAGGTATATTGTGATGGACTCATGGTTATAGAGGTGTAGTGTGATGGAGTCATGGTTATAGAGGTATATTGTGATGTAGTCATGGTTATAGAGGTGTAGTGTGATGGAGTCATGGTTATAGAGGTATATTGTGATGGAGTCATGGTTATAGAGGTGTAGTGTGATGGAGTCATGGTTATAGAGGTATATTGTGATGGAGTCATGGTTATAGAGGTGTAGTGTGATGGAGTCATGGTTATAGAGGTGTAGTGTGATGGAGTCATGGTTATAGAGGTGTAGTGTGATTGAGTCATGGTTATATGATGGAGTCATGGTTATAGAGGTGTAGTGTGTATGGAGTCATGTTTATAGAGGTGTAGTGTGATGGAGTCATGGTTATAGAGGTGTAGTGTGATGGAGTCATGGTTATATGATGGAGTCATGGTTATAGAGGTATAGTGTGATGGAGTCATGGTTATAGAGGTGTAGTGTGATGGAGTCATGGTTATAGAGGTATATTGTGATGGACTCGGTTATAGAGGTGTAGTGTGATGGAGTCATGGTTATAGAGGTATATTGTGATGGAGTCATGGTTATATGATGGTGTCATGGTTATGGAGGTGTAGTGTGATGGAGTCATGGTTATATGATGCAGTCATGGTTATAGAGGTGTATTGTGATGGAGTCATGGTTATAGAGGTGTAGTGTGATGGAGTCATGGTTATAGAGGTGTATTGTGATGGAGTCATGGTTATATGATGGTGTCATGGTTATAGAGGTGTAGTGTGATGGAGTCATGGTTATATGATGCAGTCATGGTTATAGAGGTGTATTGTGATGGAGTCATGGTTATAGAGGTGTAGTGTGATGCAGTCATGGTTATAGAGGTGTATTGTGATGGAGTCATGGTTATAGAGTTGTAGTGTGATGGAGTCATGGTTATAGAGGTGTAGTGTGATGGAGTCATGGTTATAGAGGTGTAGTGTGATGGAGTCATGGTTATATAGGTGTAGTGTGATGGAGTCATGGTTATAGAGGTGTAGTGTGATGGAGTCATGGTTATAGAGGCGTATTGTGATGGAGTCATGGTTATAGAGGTGTATTGTGATGGAGTCATGGTTATAGAGGTGTATTGTGATGGAGTCATGGTTATAGAGGTGTAGTGTGATGGAGTCATGGTTATAGAGGTATATTGTGATGGACTCATGGTTATAGAGGTGTAGTGTGATGGAGTCATGGTTATAGAGGTGGAGTGTGATGGAGTCATGGTTATAGAGCTGTAGTGTGATGGAGTCATGGTTATAGAGGTGTAGTGTGATGGAGTCATGGTTATAGAGGTGTATTGTGATGGAGTCATGGTTATAGAGGTGTATTGTGATGGAGTCATGGTTATAGAGGTGTATTGTGATGGAGTCATGGTAATAGAGGTGTATTGTATGGAGTCATGGTTATAGAGGTGTAGTGTGATGGAGTCATGGTTATAGAGGTGTATTGTGATGGAGTCATGGTAATGGAGGTGTAGTGTGATGGAGTCATGGTTATAGAGGTGTAGTGTGATGGATTCATGGTTATAGAGGTGTATTGTGATGGAGTCATGGTTATAGAGGCGTATTGTGATGGAGTCATGGTTATAGAGGCGTATTGTGATGGAGTCATGGTTATAGAGGTGTATTGTGATGGAGTCATGGTTATAGAGGTGTAGTGTGATGGAGTAATGGTTATAGAGGTGTATTGTGATGGAGTCATGGTTATAGAGGTGTAGTGTGATGGAGTCATGGTTATAGAGGTGTAGTGTGATGGAGTCATGGTTATAGAGGCGTATTGTGATGGAGTCATGGTTATAGAGGTATAGTGTGATGGAGTCATGGTTATAGAGGTGTAGTGTGATGGAGTCATGGTTATAGAGGTGTAGTGTGATGGAGTCATGGTTATAGAGGTGTACCCTATGCTTGTTTTCTCCATCCATAGTTCCTCCATCCATAGTCCTTCCATCCATAGTCCTTCCATCCATAGTCCTTCCATCCATAGTCCTTCCATCCATAGTCTCCTCCATCCATAGTCTCCTCCATCCATAGTCCTTCCATCCATAGTCCTTCCATCCATAGTCCTTCCATCCATAGTCCCTCCATCCAAAGTCTCCTCCATCCATAGTCCCCTCCATCCATAGTCTCCTCCATCAATAGTCCCCTCCATCAATAGTCTCCTCCATCCATAGTCTCCTCCATCCATAGTCCCTCCATCCATAGTCCCTCCATCCATAGTCTCCTCCATCCATAGTCCCCTCCATCCATAGTCTCCTCCATCCATAGTCCCTCCATCCATAGTCTCCTCCATCCATAGTCCATCCATCCATAGTCTCCTCCATCCATAGTCCATCCATCCATAGTCTCCTCCATCCATAGTCTCCTCCATCCATAGTCCCTCCATCCATAGTCTCCTCCATCCATAGTCTCCTCCATCCATAGTCTCCTCCATCCATAGTCTCCTCCATCCATAGTCTCCTCCATCCATAGTCTCCTCCATCCATAGTCTCCTCCATCCATAGTCCATCCATCCATAGTCTCCTCCATCCATAGTCTCCTCCATCCATAGTCCCTCCATCCATAGTCTCCTCCATGCATAGTCCCTCCATCCATAGTCTCCTCCATGCATAGTCCCCTCCATCCATATCCCCTGTCAGTCAGTCAGTCCACCCCACCGCTGCCTGCCTGCTGTGACCCAGTTGAATGATCACATGATAGAACTGAGCCACATGCTGATACTTCCTGAATGAGTTGTTATAGAGACTGCCTGTTTAAAGGTATTTACTATGCTCTCTGAGAGGTGGACAGTACACAGACATCCTCTCTCTCTCCATCCCTCTCTCTCCCCCCCTCTCTCTCTAGGACATTGAGGTGTTGATGTCGGAGGGGAATAAGTCGCGGACGGTGGCGGCCACCAATATGAATGAGGAGAGCAGTCGTTCCCACGCCCGTTTTCAGCATCATCGTCACACAGACACTCTACGACCTGAAGTCTGGGGTCAGTGTCAGGGCACACACACACACACACCACCACCATGTCATCCCTCAGAACTCACACCACCATTTTACTTTAAAAGACAAGGATTCTCTTAATGACCTGTCGTTAGACAATACACAGTAATGTATCTTAACAACAGTTTGTGTTATTACTGTTGTAATGAGAGGTTAAAGGACTGACCTTTGAATTCAGAGCTTCTAACTACTAGCATATTAATCTCTCTTCGTTTGGTCTGTTTGGGGAATGTTTTGTTGTGTGTGTGTGTGTGTGTGTGTGTGTGTGTGTGTGTGTGTGTGTGTGTGTGTGTGTGTGTGTGTCAGAACTCAGGGGAGAAGGTGAGCAAGATGAGCCTGGTGGATCTGGCTGGTAGTGAGCGTGTGTCTAAAACTGGAGCTGCAGGGGAGAGGCTGAAGGAGGGCAGCAACATCAACAGGTAAGTCTCCTCCTGTTAACATCCAATACCTCTACTGTTTAGATGTCTCCTCCAGTTAACATCCAATACCTCTACTGTTTAGATGTCCCCTCCAGTTAACATCCAATACCTCTACTGTTTAGATGTCTCCTCCAGTTAACATCCAATACCTCTACTGTTTAGATGTCTCCTCCAGTTAACATCCAATACCTCTACTGTTTAGATGTCTCCTCCAGTTAACATCCAATACCTCTACTGTTTAGATGTCTCCTCCCGTTAACATCCAATACCTCTACTGTTTAGATGTCTCCTCCCGTTAACATCCAATACCTCTACTGTGTAGATGTCTCCTCCAGTTAACATCCAATACCTCTACTGTTTAGATGTCCCCTCCAGTTAACATCCAATACCTCTACTGTTTAGATGTCTCCTCCAGTTAACATCCAATACCTCTACCGTTTAGATGTCTCCTCCAGTTAACATCCAATAACTCTACTATTTAGATGTCTCCTCCAGTTAACATCCAATACCTCTACTGTTTAGATGTCCCCTCCAGTTAACATCCAATACCTCTACTGTTTAGATGTCTCCTCCTGTTAACATCCAATACCTCTACTGTTTAGATGTCTCCTCCAGTTAACATCCAATACCTCTACTGTTTAGATGTCTCCTCCAGTTAACATCCAATACCTCTACTGTTTAGATGTCTCCTCCAGTTAACATCCAATACCTCTACTGTTTAGATGTCTCCTCCAGTTAACATCCAATACCTCTACTGTTTAGATGTCCCCTCCAGTTAACATCCAATACCTCTACTGTTTAGATGTCTCCTCCAGTTAACATCCAATACCTCTACTGTTTAGATGTCTCCTCCAGTTAACATCCAATACCTCTACTGTTTAGATGTCTCCTCCAGTTAGCATCCAATACCTCTACTGTTTAGATGTCTCCTCCAGTTAACATCCAATACCTCTACTGTTTAGATGTCTCCTCCAGTTAACATCCAATACCTCTACTGTTTAGATGTCCCCTCCCGTTAACATCCAATACCTCTACTGTTTAGATGTCTCCTCCAGTTAACATCCAATACCTCTACTGTTTAGATGTCCCCTCCAGTTAACATCCAATACCTCTACTGTTTAGATGTCCCCTCCAGTTAACATCCAATACCTCTACTGTTTAGGATGTCCCCTCCAGTTAACATCCAATACCTCTACTGTTTAGATGTCTCCTCCAGTTAACATCCAATACCTCTACTGTTTAGATGTCTCCTCCAGTTAACATCCAATACCTCTACTGTTTAGATGTCTCCTCCAGTTAACATCCAATACCTCTACTGTTTAGATGTCTCCTCCAGTTAACATCCAATACCTCTACTGTTTAGATGCTCTCCTCCAGTTAACATCCAATACCTCTACTGTTTAGATGTCTCCTCCCGTTAACATCCAATACCTCTACTGTTTAGATGTCTCCTCCAGTTAACATCCAATACCTCTACTGTTTAGATGTCTCCTCCAGTTAACATCCAATACCTCTACTGTTTAGATGTCTCCTCCAGTTAACATCCAATACCTCTACTGTTTAGATGTCCCCTCCAGTTAACATCCAATACCTCTACTGTTTAGATGTCTCCTCCAGTTAACATCCAATACCTCTACTGTTTAGATGTCCCCTCCAGTTAACATCCAATACCTCTACTGTTTAGATGTCTCCTCCAGTTAACATCCAATACCTCTACTGTTTAGATGTCTCCTCCAGTTAACATCCAATACCTCTACTGTTTAGATGTCTCCTCCAGTTAACATCCAATACCTCTACTGTTTAGATGTCCCCTCCAGTTAACATCCAATACCTCTACTGTTTAGATGTCTCCTCCAGTTAACATCCAATACCTCTACTGTTTAGATGTCTCCTCCAGTTAACATCCAATACCTCTACTGTTTAGATGTCTCCTCCAGTTAACATCCAATACCTCTACTGTTTAGATGTCTCCTCCAGTTAACATCCAATACCTCTACTGTTTAGATGTCTCCTCCAGTTAACATCCAATACCTCTACTGTTTAGATGTCTCCTCCAGTTAACATCCAATACCTCTACTGTTTAGATGTCTCCTCCAGTTAACATCCAATACCTCTACTGTTTAGATGTCCCCTCCAGTTAACATCCAATACCTCTACTGTTTAGATGTCTCCTCCAGTTAACATCCAATACCTCTACTGTTTAGATGTCTCCTCCAGTTAACATCCAATACCTCTACTGTTTAGATGTCTCCTCCAGTTAACATCCAATACCTCTACTGTTTAGATGTCTCCTCCAGTTAACATCCAATACCTCTACTGTTTAGATGTCCCCTCCAGTTAACATCCAATACCTCTACTGTTTTAGATGTCTCCTCCAGTTAACATCCAATACCTCTACTGTTTAGATGTCTCCTCCAGTTAACATCCAATACCTCTACTGTTTAGATGTCTCCTCCAGTTAACATCCAATACCTCTACTGTTTAGATGTCTCCTCCAGTTAACATCCAATACCTCTACTGTTTAGATGTCCCCTCCAGTTAACATCCAATACCTCTACTGTTTAGATGTCCCCTCCAGTTAACATCCAATACCTCTACTGTTTAGATGTCTCCTCCAGTTAACATCCAATACCTCTACTGTTTAGATGTCTCCTCCAGTTAACATCCAATACCTCTACTGTTTAGATGTCCCCTCCAGTTAACATCCAATACCTCTACTGTTTAGATGTCTCCTCCAGTTAACATCCAATACCTCTACTGTTTAGATGTCTCCTCCAGTTAACATCCAATACCTCTACTGTTTGGATGTCTCCTCCAGTTAACATCCAATACCTCTACTGTTTAGATGTCTCCTCCAGTTAACATCCAATACCTCTACTGTTTAGATGTCTCCTCCAGTTAACATCCAATACCTCTACTGTTTAGATGTCTCCTCCAGTTAACATCCAATACCTCTACTGTTTAGATGTCTCCTCCAGTTAACATCCAATACCTCTACTGTTTAGATGTCTCCTCCAGTTAACATCCAATACCTCTACTGTTTAGATGTCTCCTCCAGTTAACATCCAATACCTCTACTGTTTAGATGTCTCCTCCAGTTAACATCCAATACCTCTACTGTTTAGATGTCTCCTCCAGTTAACATCCAATACCTCTACTGTTTAGATGTCCCCTCCAGTTAACATCCAATACCTCTACTGTTTAGATGTCCCCTCCAGTTAACATCCAATACCTCTACTGTTTAGATGTCTCCTCCAGTTAACATCCAATACCTCTACTGTTTAGATGTCTCCTCCAGTTAACATCCAATACCTCTACTGTTTAGATGTCTCCTCCAGTTAACATCAATACCTCTACTGTTTAGATGTCTCCTCCAGTTAACATCCAATACCTCTACTGTTTAGATGTCTCCTCCAGTTAACATCCAATACCTCTACTGTTTAGATGTCTCCTCCAGTTAACATCCAATACCTCTACTGTTTAGATGTCTCCTCCAGTTAACATCCAATACCTCTACTGTTTAGATGTCCCCTCAGTTAACATCCAATACCTCTACTGTTTAGATGTCTCCTCCAAGTTAACATCCAATACCTCTACTGTTTAGATGTCTCCTCCAGTTAACATCCAATACCTCTTACTGTTTAGATGTCTCCTCCAGTTAACATCCAATACCTCTACTGTTTAGATGTCTCCTCCAGTTAACATCCAATACCTCTACTGTTTAGATGTCTCCTCCAGTTAACATCCAATACCTCTACTGTTTAGATGTCTCCTCCAGTTAACATCCAATACCTCTACTGTTTAGATGTCTCCTCCAGTTAACATCCAATACCTCTACTGTTTAGATGTCCCCTCCAGTTAACATCCAATACCTCTACTGTTTAGATGTCTCCTCCAGTTAACATCCAATACCTCTACTGTTTAGATGTCTCCTCCAGTTAACATCCAATACCTCTACTGTTTAGATGTCTCCTCCAGTTAAGCATCCAATACCTCTACTGTTTAGATGTCTCCTCCAGTTAACATCCAATACCTCTACTGTTTAGATGTCTCCTCCAGTTAACATCCAATACCTCTACTGTTTAGATGTCCCCTCCAGTTAACATCCAATACCTCTACTGTTTAGATGTCCCCTCCAGTTAACATCCAATACCTCTACTGTTTAGATGTCTTCTCCAGTTAACATCCAATACCTCTACTGTTTAGATGTCCCCTCCAGTTAACATCAATACCTCTACTGTTTAGATGTCCCCTCCAGTTAACATCCAATACCTCTACTGTTTAGATGTCCCCTCCAGTTAACATCAATACCTCTACTGTTTAGATGTCTCCTCCAGTTAACATCCAATACCTCTACTGTTTAGATGTCTCCTCCAGTTAACATCCAATACCTACCTACTGTTTAGATGTCTCCTCCAGTTTAACATCCAATATCTACTGTTTAGATGTCTCCTCCAGTTAACATCCAATACCTCTACTGTTTAGATGTTCTCCTCCAGTTAACATCCAATACCTCTACTGTTTAGATGTCCTCCAGTTAACATCCAATACCTCTACTGTTTAGATCTCCCCTCCAGTTAACATCCAATACCTCTACTGTTTAGATGTCTCCTCCAGTTAACATCCAATACCTCTACTGTTTAGATGTCCCCTCCAGTTAACATCCAATACCTCTACTGTTTAGATGTCTCCTCCAGTTAACATCCAATATCCTCTACTGTTTAGATGTCCCCTCCAGTTAACATCCAATACCTCTACTGTTTAGATGTCTCCTCCAGTTAACACATATTCCAATACCTCTACTGTTTAGATGTCCCCTCCAGTTAACATCCAATACCTCTACTGTTTAGATGTCTCCTCCAGTTAACATCCAATACCTCTACTGTTTTAGATGTCCCCTCCAGTTAACATCCAATACCTCTACTGTTTAGATGTCCCTCCAGTTAACATCCAATACCTCTACTGTTTAGATGTCTCCTCCAGTTAACATCCAATACCTCTACTGTTTAGATGCTCTCCTCCTGTTAACATCCAATTCCTCTACTGTTTGGGATGTCTCCTCCAGTTAACATCCAATACCTCTACTGTTTAGATGTCTCCTCCAGTTAACATCCAATACCTCTACTGTTTAGATGTCTCCTCCAGTTAACATCCAATACCTCTACTGTTTAGATGTCTCCTCCAGTTAACATCCAAATACCTCTACTGTTTGATGTTATGTTCAGGTAATGTAATGGGTCATATGATGATACAGTCACTGTAATACAAGAAGTTATCTTAAAACTGTGAAATCCTTTTTTTGACATGTTTTATTGGTTGATTATACTCAGATGCAAGAACATGTATGTATGGATATATCATTGTGGTATGTTGAGTTTTATTTCTCCCTGTGTGTGTCTGTGTGTGTGTGTGTGTGTGTGTGTGTGTGTGTGTGTGTGTGTGTGTGTGTGTGTGTGTGTGTGTGTGTGTGTGTGTGTGTGTGTGTGTGCTGCAGGTCACTTACCACACTGGGCTGTGTGATCTCGCGCTGCGACCAGTCTGCAGGGAAAGGAAGAATAAGTTTTGTTCCTTACCCAGAAGACTCTGTCCTCACCTGGCTCCTCAAGGTCTGTGCTAACACACACCTCCTATCACTCTGGTCCTAGCTGTACTGTCTATTGATCAGGGTACTAACACACACCCTCCTATCCTCTGGTCTAGTCTGTACTGGTTCTATTGATCAGGGTACTAACACACCTCCTATCACTCTGGTCCTGTAGCTGTACTGTCTATTGATCAGGTACTACACACACCTCCTATCACTCTGGTCCCGCTGTACTGGTTCTATTGATCAGGTACTAACACACACCTCCTATCACTCTGGTCCTAGCTGTACTGTCTATTGATCAGGGTACTAACACACATCCTCCTATCACTCTGGTCCTAGCTGTACTGTCTATTGATCAGGGTACTAACACACACCTCCTATCACTCTGGTCCTAGCTGTACTGTCTATTGATCTGGGTACTAACACACACCTCCTATCACTCTGGTCCTAGCTGTAACGTGTCTATTGATCAGGGTACTAACACACACCTCCTATCACTCTGGTCCTAGCTGTACTGTCTATTGATCAGGGTACTAACACACACCTCCTATCACTCTGGTCCTAGCTGTACTGTCTATTGATCAGGGTACTAACACACACCTCCTATCACTCTGGTCCTAGCTGTACTGTCTATTGATCAGGGTACTAACACACACCTCCTATCACTCTGGTCCTAGCTGTACCAAGTGTCTATTGATCAGGTACCAACACACACCTCCTATCACTCTGGTCCTGGCTGTACTGTCTATTGATCGGGTACTAACACACACCTCCTATCACTCTGGTCCTAGCTGTACTGTCTATTGATCAGGTACTCAACACCCTCCTATCACTCTGGTCTTAGCTGTACTGTCTATTGATCAGGTACTAACACACCTCCTATCACTCTGGTCCTAGCTGTACTCTTTGATCAGGGTACTAACACACTCTCCTATCACTCTGGTCCTCGCTGTCGTCTATTGATCAGGGTACTAACACAATTCTCCTATCACTCTGGTCCTAGCTGCTTACTGTCTATTGATCAGGGTACTAACACACACCTCTATCACTCTGGTCCTCGCTGTACATCTGATCAGGTACTAACAGACACCTCCTATCACTCTGGTCCTAGCTGTACTGTCTATTGATCAGGGTACCAATACACACCCCCTATCACTCTGGTCCTAGCTGTACTGTCTATTGATCAGGTACTAACACACCTCCTATCACTCTGGTCCTAGCTGTACTGTTCATTGATCAGGTACTAACACACACCATCACTCTGGTCCTCGCACTGTCTATTGATCAGGTACTAACACCCTCCTATCACTCTGGTCCTGCTGTCCGTCTATTGATCGGGTACCAATACTTCCACCACCCTCTCTCACTCTGGATCTAAGCTGACACTCGGTCTCATTGGATCAGGGTACTAACACACACCTCCTATCACTCTGGTCCTAGCTATACTGTCTGCATGACCAGGGTACTACACACCTCCTATCACTCTGGTCCTAGCTGTACTGTCTATTGATCAGGGTACTAACACACACCTCCTATCACTCTGGTCCTAGCTGTACTGTCTATTGATCAGGATACTAACACACCACTCCTATCACTCTGGTCCTAGCTGTACTGTCTATTGGATCAGGGTACTAACACACCTCCTATCACTCTGGTCCTAGCTGTACTGTCTATTGATCAGGGTACTAACACACACCTCCTATCACTCTGGTCCTAGCTGTACTGTCTATTGATCAGGTACTAACAGACCACCTCCTATCACTCTGGTCCCAGCTGCTTACTGTCTGATCAGGTACTAACACACACCTCCTATCACTCTGGTCCTAGCTGTACTGTCTATTGATCAGGGGTATCTAACATCCACACCTCCTATCACTCTGGTCCTAGCTGTACTGTCTGCCGATTGTCAGGGTACTAACAGACACCTCCTATCACTCTGGTCCTAGCTCTACTGTCTATTGATCAGGGGTACTAACAGACACCTCCTATCACTCTGGTCCTAGCTCTACTGTCTATTGACTCGGGTACTAACACACACCTCCTATCACTCTGGTCCTAGCTGTACTGTCTATTGATCAGGGTACCAACAACACACCTCCTATCACTCTGGTCCTAGCTGTACTGTCTTTCGGGTACTAACACACACCTCCTATCACTCTGGTCCTATGCTGTACTGTCTATTGATCAGGGTACTAACACACACCCTCCTATCACTCTGGTCCTCGCTGTACTGTCTATTGACTCAGGGTACTAACACACCTCCTATCACTCTGGTCCTCGCTGTACTGTCTATTGATCGTGTACTAACACACCCTCCTATCACTCTGGTCCTAGCTGTACTGTCTATTGATCAGGGTTGAAAAATGGCCCCAAAATGCACAGCAGTTTTCCACAAATACTGGTTGGAAGAGTCCCAGAATCAGGAGGGGAATACGTGTCAATTCTGGAATCCCCCGAACCGAATTTGACATCCAATAGTTCTGGACAAAGAAAGTACCCTTTAACATCCCCTAATATTGATTGTTGGTCCTCGCTGTACTGCTAGTAATGGAAGGAATATCAATAACAGTTCTTTCATGTTACAGAACCTACTGCTGTACTAGCTCATACTGTTCACATTCACCAACACTGGAAGTCACATTATAACTGTCTATCAATTCAACTGTTTGTTCCTATCCCTCCCTTGTTGCCAGGACAACCTGGGTGGCAACAGTAAGACGTGTATGATCGCCACGGTGAGCCCAGCAGCTGATAACTACGGGGAGACGTTGTCCACGCTGCTCGCAGACCGCGCCAAGAGGATCGTCAACCACGCCGTCATCACATGAAGACCCCAACGCACGGATCATCAGAGAGCTCCGGGAGGAAGTGGAGAAACTCAGAGTACAGCTCTCTCAGGCTGAGGTAGGAGACACACACACACACACACACACACATCCTGGCTGGTCCGTCCTGACTGGTCCGTCCTGGCTGGTCCTTTTTGACTGGCCCGTCCTGACTGGTCCGTCCTGACTGGTCCGTTCTGACTGGTCCGTCCTGGCTGTTCCGTTTCCCTGACTGGTCGTTCTGACTGATCCGTCCTGGCTGGTCCTTTTTGACTGGCCCGTCCTGGCTGGTCCGTTCTGGCTGGTCCGTCCTGACTGGTCCGTTCTGACTGGTCCGTCATGACTGTCCGTCCTACTGGTCCGTCCTGGCTGGTCCGTCCTGACTGGTCCGTCCTGGCTGGTCCGTTCTTGGCTGGTCCGTTCTGGCTGGTCCGTTCTGGCTGGTCGTTCTGGCTGGTCCGTCCTGGCTGGTCCGTCCTGGCTGGTCCGTTCTGACTGGTCGTGTGTGTCTCTGTGTGTCTATGTTCCAGTCTCTAAAGGCTCCCAGAGCTGTAAGGAGAGGCTTCAGGAGTCAGAGAAGCTGATCCAGGAGATGACTGTTACCTGGGAGCAGAAACTACGCAACACAGAGGAGATCGCGCTACGGTAACCTACACACTCACTCACATTCATTTAGGCACATTCAAATCACATGGAAGCTTCTTGCATCCGGACTAAACCGTTGGTAGTAAATGTCTGTGCAGAGGTAAAATGACTTGTTGTTTGTTATTTTTCCACAGGAGGCGTCAGCAGCAGCTAGAGAGTATGGGGATCTCCCTGGAGACGTCTGGGATCAAAGTTGGAGAGACAAATGCTTCCTGGTCAACCACAACGCAGACCCCGCCCTCAATAAGCTGCTGGTCTACTACCTAAAGGTACACAAGCCACAACAAACATCAACCACAACACTAACCACAACCCCAACACCAACCACAACACCAACACAACACCAACCACACCCACAACACCAACCACAACACCAACCACAACACCAACCCCACCCTCAATGAGCTGCTCTACACCAAAGGTACACAACCACAACACCAACCACAACTCCAACCACAACACCAACTACAACAGCAACACCGACCACAACACCAACACCGACCACAACACCAACTACAACCACAACACCAACCACAACACCAACACCAACACCGACCACAACACCAACCACAACACCGCACCACAACCACAACACCAACCCCACCCTCAATAAGCTGCTGGCTACTACCCAAAGGTACACAACCACAACTACAACCACAACACCAACCACAACACCAACCGCAACACCAACCACATCACCAACCACAACACCAACCACAACACCAACCCCAACACCAACCACAACACCAACCACAACACCAACCACAACACCAACCCCAACACCAACCACAACACCAACCACAACACCAACCACAACACCAACTACAAAACCAACCACAACACCAACACAACCCACAACACCGACCCGCCCTCAATAATCTGCTGGTCTACTACCTAAAGCTATTTCGATTTACACAGAAATCTATTTTTCATGATTATTTTGGTGTCCTCTAGAAAGCCTGGACTCAGGCTGGAAATAAAGCCTGGACTCAGAAGATGCAGTGGGTATTATTATGACAGTACACTTTGCTCAATAAAGAAGAGTAGTAAAGTCAGAGCTAGCAGCTATCAGTAAAGACAGAGCTAGTAGCTATCAGTAAAGTCATTGCTAGTAGCTATCAGTAAAGTCAGAGCTAGCAGCTATCAGTAAAGTCAGAGCTAGTAGCTATCAGTAAAGTCATTGCTAGTGCTATCAGTAAAGTCATTGCTAGTAGCTATCAGTAAAGTCAGAGCTAGTAGCTATCAGTAAAGTCAGAGCTAGTAGCTATCAGTAAAGTCATTGCTAGTAGCTATCAGTAAAGTCAGAGCTAGTAGCTATCAGTAAAGTCAGAGCTAGTAGCTATCAGTAAAGTCAGAGCTAGTAGCTATCAGTAAAGTCAGAGCTAGTAGCTATCAGTAAAGTCATTGCTAGTAGCTATCAGTAAAGTCATTGCTAGTAGCTATCAGTAAAGTCATTGCTAGTAGCTATCAGTAAAGTCAGAGCTAGTAGCTATCAGTAAAGTCAGAGCTAGTAGCTATCAGTAAAGTCATTGCTAGTAGCTATCAGTAAAGTCATTGCTAGTAGCTATCAGTAAAGTCAGAGCTAGTAGCTATTAAAGTCAGAGCCAGTAGCTATCAGCAAAGCCACTGCCAGTAGCCATCAGTAAAGTCAGAGCTAGTAGCTATCAGTAAAGTCAGAGCTAGTAGCTATCAGTAAAGTCATTGCTAGTAGCTATCAGTAAAGTCATTGCTAGTAGCTATCAGTAAAGTCATAGCTAGTAGCTATCAGTAAAGTCATTGCTAGTAGCTATCAGTAAAGTCTTGCTAGTAGCTATCAGTAAAGTCAGAGCTAGCAGCTATCAGTAAAGTCTGTGTAGTAGACAGTACAGTAGGATAATGCTAGCCTGTAGTCTGTGTAGTAGACAGTACAGTAGGATAATGCTAGCCTGTAGTCTGTGTAGTAGACAGTACAGTAGGATAATGTTAGCCTGTAGTCTGTATAGTAGGCAGTACAGTAGGATAATGCTAGCCTGTAGTCTGTATAGTAGACAGTACAGTAGAGATAATGCTAACCTGTAGTCTGTGTAGTAGACAGTACAGTAGGATAATGTTAGCCTGTAGTCTGTATAGTAGACAGTACAGTAGGATAATGTTAGCCTGTAGTCTGTATAGTAGACAGTACAGTAGAATGATGCTAACCTGTAGTCTGTGTAGTAGACAGTACAGTAGAATGATGCTAGCCTGTAGTCTGTGTAGTAGACAGTACAGTGGGATAATGCTAGCCTGTAGTCTGTATAGTAGACAGTACAGTAGGATAATGCTAACCTGTAGTCTGTATAGTAGACAGTACAGTAGGATAATGCTAACCTGTAGTCTGTATAGTAGACAGTACAGTAGGATAATGCTAACCTGTAGTCTGTATAGTAGACAGTACAGTAGGATAATGCTAACCTGTAGTCTGTATAGTAGACAGTACAGTAGGATAATGCTAACCTGTAGTCTGTATAGTAGACAGTACAGTAGGATAATGCTAACCTGTAGTCTGTGTAGTAGACAGT
>NC_059443.1:8252500-8277500 GCF_905237065.1 Salmo salar
CCTGTGTGTCAGTGGGAGGTAATGCCATAATATCACCAGTAATATAAGTGGTAAATATCTGAGCCTGTGTGTCAGTGGGGAGGTAATGCCATAATATCACCAGTAATATAAGTGGTAAATATCTGAGCCTGTGTGTCAGTGGGGAGGTAATGCCATAATATCACCAGTAATATAAGTGGTAAATATCTGAGCCTGTGTGTCAGTGGGGAGGTAATGCCATAATATCACCAGTAATATAAGTGGTAAATATCTGAGCCTGTGTGTCAGTGGGAGGTAATGCCATAATATCACCAGTAATATAAGTGGTAAATATCTGAGCCTGTGTGTCAGTGGGGAGGTAATGCCATAATATCACCAGTAATATAAGTGGTAAATATCTGAGCCTGTGTGTCAGTGGGGAGGTAATGCCATAATATCACCAGTAATATAAGTGGTAAATATCTGAGCCTGTGTGTCAGTGGGGAGGTAATGCCATAATATCACCAGTAATATAAGTGGTAAATATCTGAGCCTGTGTGTCAGTGGGGAGGTAATGCCATAATATCACCAGTAATATAAGTGGTAAATATCTGAGTCTGTGTGTCAGTGGGGAGGTAATGCCATAATATCACCAGTAATATAAGTGGTAAATATCTGAGCCTGTGTGTCAGTGGGGGAGGTAATGCCATAATATCACCAGTAATATAAGTGGTAAATATCTGAGCCTGTGTGTCAGTGGGGAGGTAATGCCATAATATCACCAGTAATATAAGTGGTAAATATCTGAGCCTGTGTGTCAGTGGGGAGGTAATGCCATAATATCACCAGTAATATAAGTGGTAAATATCTGAGCCTGTGTGTCAGTGGGGAGGTAATGCCATAATATCACCAGTAATATAAGTGGTAAATATCTGAGCCTGTGTGTCAGTGGGGAGGTAATGCCATAATATCACCAGTAATATAAGTGGTAAATATCTGAGCCTGTGTTCAGTGGGAGGTAATGCCATAATATCACCAGTAATATAAGTGGTAAATATCTGAGCCTGTGTGTCAGTGGGGAGGTAATGCCATAATATCACCAGTAATATAGTGGTAAATATCTGAGCCTGTGTGTCAGTGGGGAGGTAATGCCATAATATCACCAGTAATATAAGTGGTAAATATCTGAGCCTGTGTGTCAGTGGGGAGGTAATGCCATAATATCACCAGTAATATAAGTGGTAAATATCTGAGCCTGTGTGTCAGTGGGGAGGTAATGCCATAATATCACCAGTAATATAAGTGGTAAATATCTGAGCCTGTGTGTCAGTGGGGAGGTAATGCCATAATATCACCAGTAATATAAGTGGTAAATATCTGAGCCTGTGTGTCAGTGGGGAGGTAATGCCATAATATCACCAGTAATATAAGTGGTAAATATCTGAGCCTGTGTGTCAGTGGGGAGGTAATGCCATAATATCACCAGTAATATAAGTGGTAAATATCTGAGCCTGTGTGTCAGTGGGGAGGTAATGCCATAATATCACCAGTAATATAAGTGGTAAATATCTGAGCCTGTGTGTCAGTGGGGAGGTAATGCCATAATATCACCAGTAATATAAGTGGTAAATATCTGAGCCTGTGTGTCAGTGGGGGAGGTAATGCCAAAATATCACCAGTAATATAAGTGGTAAATATCTGAGTCTGTGTGTCAGTGGGGAGGTAATGCCATAATATCACCAGTAATATAAGTGGTAAATATCTGAGCCTGTGTGTCAGTGGGGAGGTAATGCCATAATATCACCAGTAATATAAGTGGTAAATATCTGAGCCTGTGTGTCAGTGGGGAGGTAATGCCATAATATCACCAGTAATATAAGTGGTAAATATCTGAGCCTGTGTGTCAGTGGGGAGGTAATGCCATAATATCACCAGTAATATAAGTGGTAAATATCTGAGCCTGTGTGTCAGTGGGGAGGTAATGCCATAATATCACCAGTAATATAAGTGGTAAATATCTGAGCCTGTGTGTCAGTGGGGAGGTAATGCCATAATATCACCAGTAATATAAGTGGTAAATATCTGAGCCTGTGTGTCAGTGGGGAAGTAGGACCTGACCCACATGAATCATCATCTCCTCTGTGTGTGTGTGTGTGTGTGTGTGTGTGTGTGTGTGTGTGTGTGTGTGTGTGTGTGTGTGTGTGTGTGTGTGTGTGTGTGTGTGTGTGTAGGAACACACGCGTGTGGGTGCAGACACCTCTCAGGACATCCAGCTGTTTGGGATTGGTATCCAGTCAGAACACTGTGTGTTGGAGATCAGCCCAGACGGAGGGGAGGTCACCCTCACCCCTATAGAGAATGCCAGGTGAGTTAACACACACACACACACACACACACACACACACACACACACACACACACACACACACACACACACACACACACACACACACACACACACACACACACACACACACACACACACACAGTACACACACACACTACACACACACACACACACACACACACAGTGCACACACATATGGATGAGTGAACTGGACCTGACTGGAGTTTCCCATGACCTCATAGCTGAGGTATTTCTGATCTCAACCTCCTGCTTTGATATCAAACATACCCCCTCCCTCCTTTCCTCCCTCCCTCCCTGCCTCCCTCCATCTTTCCCTCACTCCCTCCCCCGCCACCCCTCCCTCCCTCATTCCCTGACTCCCTCCCTCCCTGCCTCCATCCCTCCCTGCCTCCCTCCATCTTTCCCTCCCTCACTCACTCCCTCCCCCCCACCACCCCTCCCTGCCTGCCTCCCTCCATCTTTCCCTCCTTCACTCCCTCCCCCCACCACCTTCCCTCCCTCTCCCCCACCACCGTCCCAGTAAAGGCTATCTATGAAATATGAGGATATCTCATTGGTAGTCTTTACTGTTGGTGGGTGATATGAGGATATCTCATTGATAGTCTTTACTGTTGGTGGTGATATGAGGATATCTCATTGATAGTCTTTACTGTTGGTGGGTGATATGAGGATATCTCATTGATAGTCTTTACTGTTGGTGGTGATATGAGGATATCTCATTGATAGTCTTTACTGTTGGTGGTGATATGAGGATATATCATTGATAGTCTTTACTGTTGGTGGTGATATGAGGATATTCTCATTGATAGTCTTTACTGTTGGTGGTGATATGAGGATATCTCATTGGTAGTCTTTACTGTTGGTGGGTGATATGAGGATATCTCATTGATAGTCTTTACTGTTGGTGGTGATATGAGGATATCTCATTGATAGTCTTTACTGTTGGTGGTGATATGAGGATATCTCATTGATAGTCTTTACTGTTGGTGGTGATATGAGGATATCTCATTGATAGTCTTTACTGTTGGTGGTGATATGAGGATATATCATTGATAGTCTTTACTGTTGGTGGTGATATGAGGATATATCATTGATAGTCTTTACTGTTGGTGGTGATATGAGGATATCTCATTGATAGTCTTTACTGTTGGTGGTGATATGAGGATATCTCATTGATAGTCTTTACTGTTGGTGGTGATATGAGGATATCTCATTGATAGTCTTTACTGTTGGTGGTGATATGAGGATATCTCATTGATAGTCTTTACTGTTGGTGGGTGATATGAGGATATCTCATTGATAGTCTTTACTGTTGGTGGGTGATATGAGGATATCTCATTGATAGTCTTTACTGTTGGTGGGTGATATGAGGATATCTCATTGATAGTCTTTACTGTTGGTGGTGATATGAGGATATCTCATTGATAGTCTTTACTGTTGGTGGTGATATGAGGATATCTCATTGATAGTCTTTACTGTTGGTGGGTGATATGAGGATATCTCATTGATAGTCTTTACTGTTGGTGGTGACATGAGGATATCTCATTGATAGTCTTTACTGTTGGTGGGTGATATGAGGATATCTCATTTATAGTCTTTACTGTTGGTGGGTGATATGAGGATATATCATTGATAGTCTTTACTGTTGGTGGGTGATATGAGGATATCTCATTGATAGTCTTTACTGTTGGTGGTGATATGAGGATATCTCATTGATAGTCTTTACTGTTGGTGGTGATATGAGGATATCTCATTGATAGTCTTTACTGTTGGTGGTGACATGAGGATATCTCATTGATAGTCTTTACTGTTGGTGGTGATATGAGGATATATCATTGATAGTCTTTACTGTTGGTGGGTGATATGAGGATATCTCATTGATAGTCTTTACTGTTGGTGGGTGATATGAGGATATCTCATTGATAGTCTTTACTGTTGGTGGGTGATATGAGGATATCTCATTGATAGTCTTTACTGTTGGTGGTGATATAAGGATATCTCATTGATAGTCTTTACTGTTGGTGGTGATAGGATATATCATTGATAGTCTTTACTGTTGGTGGGTGATATGAGGATATCTCATTGATAGTCTTTACTGTTGGTGGTGATATGAGGATATCTCATTGATAGTCTTTACTGTTGGTGGTGATATGAGGATATCTCATTGATAGTCTTTACTGTTGGTGGTGATATGAGGATATCTCATTGATAGTCTTTACTGTTGGTGGTGATATGAGGATATCTCATTGATAGTCTTTACTGTTGGTGGGTGATATGAGGATATCTCATTGATAGTCTTTACTGTTGGTGGTGATATGAGGATATCTCATTGATAGTCTTTACTGTTGGTGGTGATATGAGGATATATCATTGATAGTCTTTACTGTTGGTGGGTGATATGAGGATATCTCATTGATAGTCTTTACTGTTGGTGGTGATATGAGGATATATCATTGATAGTCTTTACTGTTGGTGGTGATATGAGGATATCTCATTGATAGTCTTTACTGTTGGTGGTGATATGAGGATATCTCATTGATAGTCTTTACTGTTGGTGGTGATATGAGGATATCTCATTGATAGTCTTTACTGTTGGTGGTGATATGAGGATATATCATTGATAGTCTTTACTGTTGGTGGTGATATGAGGATATCTCATTGATAGTCTTTACTGTTGGTGGTGATATGAGGATATCTCATTGATAGTCTTTACTGTTGGTGGGTGATATGAGGATATCTCATTGATAGTCTTTACTGTTGGTGGGTGATATGAGGATATCTCATTGATAGTCTTTACTGTTGGTGGTTGATATGAGGATATCTCATTGATAGTCTTTACTGTTGGTGGTTATATGAGGATATCTCATTGATAGTCTGTACTGTTGGTGGTGATATGAGGATATCTCATTGATAGTCTTTACTGTTGGTGGTGATATGAAAATATCTCATTGATAGTCTGTACTGTTGGTGGTGATATGAGGATATCTCATTGATAGTCTTTACTGTTGGTGGGTGATATGAGGATATCTCATTGATAGTCTTTACTGTTGGTGGGTGATATGAGGATATCTCATTGATAGTCTTTACTGTTGGTGGTGATATGAGGATATCTCATTGATAGTCTTTACTGTTGGTGGTGATATGAGGATATCTCATTGATAGTCTTTACTGTTGGTGGGTGATATGAGGATATCTCATTGATAGTCTTTACTGTTGGTGGTGACATGAGGATATCTCATTGATAGTCTTTACTGTTGGTGGTTGACATGAGGATATCTCATTGATAGTCTTTACTGTTGGTGGTGATATGAGGATATCTCATTGATAGTCTTTACTGTTGGTGGTGATATGAGGATATCTCATTGATAGTCTTTACTGTTGGTGGTGATATGAGGATATCTCATTGATAGTCTTTACTGTTGGTGGGTGATATGAGGATATCTCATTGATAGTCTTTACTGTTGGTGGTGATATGAGGATATCTCATTGATAGTCTTTACTGTTGGTGGGTGATATGAGGATATCTCATTGATAGTCTTTACTGTTGGTGGGTGATATGAGGATATCTCATTGATAGTCTTTACTGTTGGTGGGTGATATGAGGATATCTCATTGATAGTCTTTACTGTTGGTGGTGATATGAGGATATCTCATTGATAGTTTTTACTGTTGGTGGGTGATATGAGGATATCTCATTGATAGTCTTTACTGTTGGTGGGTGATATGAGGATATCTCATTGATAGTCTTTACTGTTGGTGGGTGATATGAGGATATCTCATTGATAGTCTTTACTGTTGGTGGTGATATGAGGATATCTCATTGATAGTCTTTACTGTTGGTGGTGATATGAGGATATCTCATTGATAGTCTTTACTGTTGGTGGGTGATATGAGGATATCTCATTGATAGTCTTTACTGTTGGTGGGTGATATGAGGATATCTCATTGATAGTCTTTACTGTTGGTGGGTGATATGAGGATATCTCATTGATAGTCTGTACTGTTGGTGGGTGATATGAGGATATCTCATTGATAGTCTGTACTGTTGGTGGTGATATGAGGATATTTGATGTGCTGTATTACTTTCTGTGTGGAAGAGGAGGTACAGCAGGATGGGATGTCTACTCTCCCACAACACACCTCAATATGACATCATCAGACTGTACTGCTCTGCTCCAACAGAACCTGTGTGAATGGAACCATGACTGAGTCCTTGGTCCACCTGTGGCATGGAGACCGCATATTGGTGGGGCAACAACCACTTCTTCAGGTGAGGAGTTTGTCTACAGAACATGCACATCTACTGGACAAAGTGAACCAGAGACTAACAAATGTTTACCTTGCTGCAGCCTGCACTAATGTGAACTGAGAGTTCAACTCCCCTGTGTACACTACTTGAATAAGGTTTGTTAGTGATGGTGTGGAACAAAACCCTCACAGCCAGATTGCCAGAGATTTTCCAGAAATCCTGGTTGTAAATATTCCCAAAAACAGCAGCAAATTCAGAACCCTCCAATCAGGATTTCTGGAAAACCTGAGAATGTGGGGATTGTTCCTGGAATTGTTACATCCTTTAGCTGCCCGTGCTGTAGAAGCAGGAAGTGAGTATAAATCCTGTGTGCTGTAGGATAAACCTGCCTGGGCGGAAGCGGCGTGAGCGTGTGAAGGAGCTGGAGAGGGGAACGTGCATCCCCCCCAGGGAGAGCTTTGTAGAGGTAGACGTGAGACAGCCAGCGAGGCCTCCTCAGAACAGGACTACAGCTATGAGTTCGCCCAGACGGAGGTCATGATGAAGACCCTGGGAAACAACGGTATGTATGGTGACTTCTGGAATGCCCACATTACAATCACTTTGCTAAACTAGGTTTTTCACAAATCCCGTTTGAAAGATTCACGGATTTCCTGCTTATTCCCTCCTGATTCCGGTGATCTTCCAACCGGGATTTCTAGAAAACGCTGGATTTTTGGGGAAGTACCTGGAATTTTGCAACACTATATTGAACGATATACAGTGTTGTGTTCGTACTGCTGGTATGAACGGCCTCAGTCCCTGAAAGAGCTCCACACACACCACTACACTACACACACCACTACACCACACACACCACTACACCACACACACCACTACACCACACACACCACTACACCACACACACCACTACACTACACACACCACTACACTACACACACCACTACACCACACACACCACTACACTACACTACACACCACTACACTACACCACACACCACTACACTACACACACACACCACTACACACACACACCACTACACTACACACACCACTCACTACACCACACCACTACACTACACACACCACTACACTACACACCACTACACCACACACACCACCACACTCACACACACTCACTACACCACACACACCACTACACTACACACACCACTACACCACACACACCACTACACTACACACACCACTACACCACACACACCACTACACTACACACACCACTACACTACACACACCACTACACCACACACACCACTACACTACACACACCACTACACTACACACACACACCACTACACACACACTACACACACCACTACACACACACACCACTACACTACACACACCACTACACTACACACACCACTACACTACACACACCACTACACCACACACACCACTACACTACACCACTACACTACACACACCACTACACTACACACACCACTACACTACACACACCACTACACTACACACACCACTACACTACACACACACACACTACACACACCACTACACTACACAACACCACTACACTACACACACCACTACACTACACACACCACTACACTACACACACCACTACACTACACACACCACTACACTCCACACACACCACCACACCACACACACCACTACACTACACCCCACTACACTACACACACCACTACACTACACACACCACTACACCACACACACCACTACACTACACACACCACTACACTACACACACCACTACACTACACACACCACTACACATACACACACCACTACACCACACACACCACTACACTACACACACCACTACACTACACACACCACTACACTACACACACCACTACACTACACACACCACTACACCACACACACCACTACACTACACACACCACTACACTACACACACCACTACACTACACACACCACTACACTACACACACCACTACACTACACACACCACTACACTACACACACCACTACACTACACACACCACTACACTACACACACCACTACACTACACTACACACACCACTACACTACACACACCACTACACTACACACACCACTACACTACACACACCACTACACTACACACACCACTACACTACACACACACCACTACACTACACACACCACTACACTACACACACCACTACACTACACACACCACTACACTACACTACACTACACACACCACTACACTACACACACCACTACACTACACACACCACTACACTACACACACCACTACACTACACACACCACTACACTACACACACACTACACTACACACACCACTACACTACACACACCACTACACCACACACACCACTACACACACACACACCACTACACCACTCACACACACACACTACACTACACACACCACTACACCACACACACCACTACACTACACAACACACCACTACACTACACACACCACTACACTACACACACCACTACACTACACACACCACTACACCACACACACAACACTACACCACTACACTACACACACCACTACACTACACTACACACACCACACACTACACACACCACTACACACTACACACACCACTACACTACACACACCACTACACTACACACACACCACTACACCACACACACCACACACTACACTACACACACCACCTACACTACACACACCACTACACAATACACACACCACTACACTACACACACCACTACACCACCCACTACACACACCACACACTACACACACCACTAACACTACACACACCACTACACTACACACACCACTACACTACACACACCACTACACTACACACACCACTACACTACACTACACACACCACTACACACCACACCACCACCACTACACACACCACTACACTACACACACCACTACACCACACACACCACTACACACACACACACCACTACACTACACACCACATACACCACACACACCACTACACTACACACACCACTACACTCACACACACACTACACTACACACACCACTACACTACACACACCACTACACTACACACACCACTACACTACACACACCACTACACCACACACACCACCACACTACACACACCACTACCACTACACACACCACTACACCACACAGACACCACTACACTACCACACCACTACCACTACACACACCACTACGACTACACAAACACCATACACTACACACACACACTACACTACACACACCACTACACACACACACCACTACACTACACACACCACTACACTACACACACCACTACACTAAGGCACACACCACTACACTACACACACCACTACACTACACACACCACTACACTACACACACTCACCACACTACACACACCACTACACTACACTACACACACTCACTACACTACACACACCACCTACACTACACACACCACACCACACTACACACACCACTACACTACACACACACACACTACACACACAACACACCACTACACCTACACACACCTAAGCACTACACACACCACTACACACACACACCACTACAATACACTACACACACCACTACACTACACTACACACACCACTACACTCACACACACCACTACACTACACACACCACCACTACACTACACACACCACTACACTACACACACCACTACACTACACACACCACTACACTACACAACACCACTACACTACACACACCACTACACTACAAACACACACACTACACCACACACACCACTACACCACACCACACACCACTACACTACACAACACCACTACACTACACACACCACTACACTACACACACCACTACACTACACACACCACTTCACTACACACACCACTACACTACACACACCACTACACTAGCACACACCACTACACCACACACACCACTACACTACACACACCACACTACACCACACACACCACTACACTACACACACCACTACACTACACACACCACCACACTACACCAACACCACTACACTACACACACCACTACACTACACACACCACTACACAACACACACCACACACTACACACACCACTACACCACACAGCCACCACTACACCACACCACACACACACCACCACTACACCACACACACCACTACACTACACACACCACTACACTACACACACCACTACACTACAACACACACACCACTACACTACACACACCACTACACTACACACACCACCACACCACACACACCACTACACCACACACACACCACTACACTACACACACCACTACACTACACAACACCCACCACACCACAGTCACCACTACACCGCACACACCACCACACCACACACACACCACTACACCACACACACCACTACACTACACACCACAACACTACACACACACCACTACACCACACACACCACTACACTTACACACACCACTACACACACACACCACTACACACTACACACACCACTTACACCACACACACACCACTACACTACACCCAACACACCACCACTACACCACACACCACTACACCACACAACACCACTACACTACACACACACACTACACTACACACACCACACACTACACTACACACACCACTACACTACACACACCACTACACCCACACTACACACACCACTACACCACACACCACTACACTACACACACCACTGCACCACACACACCACTACACTACACACACCACCACACTACACAACACCACTACACTACACACACCACTACACTACACACACCACACACTACACACACCACTACACTACACACACCACTACACTACACACACCACTACACTACACTAACACCACTACACCACACTACACCACACACCACCACATACACTACACACACCACTACACTACACACACCACTCCTCACACACACCACTACACTACACACACACCACTACACTACACACACCACTACACCACACACACCACTACACTACACACACCACTACACCACACACATCACCACACTACACTCACACACATCACTACCTCACACCACACACACCACTACACTACACTCACACACACCACTACACCACACCACACACACCACTACACCACACTACACACACACCACTACACTACACACACCACTACACTACACACACCACCACTAACAATCACCACTGCACTACACTACACACCACTACACTACACTCACACAACTACACTACACCACACACACCACTACACTACACACACACCACTACACTACACACACCACTACACTACACACACCACTACACCACACACCACTACACTACACACCACTCACTACACTCACACCACTACACACCACTACACCACACTGCACTACACTACACCACACCACTACACTCACTCACACCACTCACTACACTACACACACCCACACACTACACACACCACTACACTACAACACACCACTACACTACACACACCACTACACAGCCACACCACTACCACTACACACACCACTACACTACACTATACACACCACCTACACTACACACACCACTACACTACACACACCACTACACTACACACACCACTACACTCACACACCACTACACACCACACACCACTGCACTCACACACACCACTACACTACACTCCCCCTACACCACACCACACCACTACACTACACACACCATACACTGCACACACCACTACACTCACACACCACTACACACCATGGTACACCACTACACTACACACACACTACACTACACACATCACTACACTACACACACTACACTACACACTACACACACCACTACACTACACACACCACTACACTACACACACACCACTACACTACACACACCACTACACAACACTACACTACACTACACACACCACTACACTACACCCTACACCACACCCACACTACACACACCACTACACTACACACACACCACTACACCACACTACACACACCACTACACTACACTCACACACACCACTAACACACACCACTACACACACTACACACCACTACACTACACTACACCCACTACACTACACACACCACTACACTCACACACCACTACACTACACTCACGCACTACACTGCACCACACACTCACACACACCACTCACTACACCACACCACTACACTACACACACCACTACACTACACACCACCACTACACTACACACACCACTACACTACACTACACACAACCACTACCTACACACACCACTACACCTACACTACACACCTACACTACACCACACACACCACTACACCACACACACTACACTACACTCACACACACCACTACACTACACACACCACTACACTACACACACCACTACACTACACACACACCACTACACAAGCACACACCACTACACTACACACACCACTACACCACACTCACACACACCACTACACTACACTACACACACCACACCACACTACACACACCACTACACTACACACACCACTACACTACACACACCCACTACACTACACACACCACTACACTACACACACCACTACACCCCTACACCACTACACTACACTACACACACCACTACACTACACACACCACTACACTACTACACACCACTACACTACACCACACACACCACTACACCCACACACCACTACACTAGTACTACACACACCACTACACCACACACAACCACTACACCCACACACCACTACACCCACACACCAATACACTCACACACACCACCTCACACCACACTACACACACCCACTACACACACCACCACACCCACACACCACCACACCCCACACTACCACCCACTACACCACACACACCACTACACCACACACACCACTACACTACACCACACACACCACTACACCACAATTACACACAATTCACCACACTCACACACACCACTGTTCACACACTACACACACCACTACACTACACCACACACACCACCACACCACACACACCACTACACTACACACACCACTCACACCACACACACCACTACACCACACACACCACTACACTACACACACCACCACAATTACACACATACCACTACACTACACTACACACACCACTACACTACACACACCACTACACCACACACACCACTACACCACTCACACACACACCACTACACCACACACACCACCACACCACACTCACACACACCACTACACCACACACACCACTACACCACACACCCCACTACACTACACACACCACTACACTACACCACACCCACCACAACCCTCACACACACCACTACACCACACACACCACTACACCCCACACACCACTACACTACACACACCACTACACTACACACACCCACCCCACTCACACACACCACTACACTACACACACCACCCACCACACACACCACTACACCCACACAACACTACCACTACACACACCACTACACCACACACAAACACCACTACACTACACACACCACTACACCACATGCCACACCACTACACTACACACACCACTACACTCACCACTACACTACACACACACACCACACTCACACACACCACTACACTCACACACACCACTACACTCACACCACACACACCACTACACTGCTGCCACACACCACTACACTACACACACCACTACACTACACACACCACTACACTACACTACACACACCACTCACACCACTCACACACACCACTACACTACACACACCCACTACACTACACACACCACCCACACACACCACTACACCCACACACACCACTACACCACACACACCACTACACTCACACACACCACTACACTACACTACACACACCACTACACTACACACACCACTACACCACACACACCACTACACCACACACACCACTAAATTACACACACCAACACACCACACTGTACACCACTACACTACACCACACACACCACCACACTACACACACCACTACACTACACCACACAATCTACTACACTACACACACCACTACACTACACACACCACTACACTACACACACCACTACACCCACACACCACCCACTACACTACAGCCACACCACCACACCACACACACCACCACCCCCCACACCACACACCACACACACCACCACACCACCACACACCCACCACACCACACACACCACTACACTACACTACACACACCACTACACCACACACACCACTACACTACACTACACACACCACCACACTACACACACCACTACACCATGTCACTGTTCACTCACACCACACACACCACTACACCCACACACACCACTACACCACACTGTACCACACCACCACACTACACTCACCACACACACCACCACACTACACACACCACTACACTACACACACCACTACACTACACACACACACCCCACTACACACACCACTACACTCCACAATACACACCCACTACACTCACACACACCACTACACCACACACCACTACACCACACACACACCACTACATCAAAGTGCACACCACTACACCACACACACCACTACACTACACACACCACTACACTACACACACCACTACACTACACACACCACTACACCCACACACCACTACACCACACACACCACTACACCACAAAAGCACACCACTACACACAATAAATACCACCACCACACTACACACACCACCACACCAAGCACACACCACTCACACCACACACACCACTACACCCTCACCACTCTACACTTACACACACCACTACACTACACACACCACTACACTCACACACACCACCACACCACACCACCACACACACCACTACACCACACACACCACCACACTACACACACCACTACACTACACTACACACACCACCACACCACACCACACACCCACTACACTACACACACCACTACACTACACACACCAATACACCCCACACATCACTACACCACACACACCACTACACTACACACACCACCACACCACACACACCACTGCACCACACACCACTACACCACACACACCACTACACCCACACACACTACACCACACACATCACTACACTACACACAATTCACTACACTACACACCCACTACACCACACACACCGTACTTGCTACCAAAGGTCAACACCACTACACTACACTACAAACACACCCCACTACACACACCACTACACTACACACACCACTACACTACACACACCACCACACCACACACATCACTACACTACACACACCACTACACCACACACACCACTACACTACAATACACCACCACTACACTACTACCACAACACACACTGCCACCACACTACACACACCACTACACTACACTACACATCACTACAATTACACACACTACTACTGCTGGTATTTAGCGCCTCAGGTCCTGAAAGAGCTCCGCATGCACACCACTACACTACACACACCACTACAATTCAAGCACACACCACTACACTAAGGCTTCACACCACTACTGCTGGTATGAAACGCCTCAGGTCCTGAAAGAGCTCCAGACACACCACTACACCACACACACCACTACACTACACACCACTACACTACACACACTACTACACTCTACACTACACACACCACTACACACACACCACTACACTACACACACCACTACACTACACACACCACTACACCACACACACCACTACACTACACACACCACTACACTACACACACCACTACACTACACACACCACTACACACACCACTACACACACCACTACACTACACACACCACCACACTACACACACCACTACACTACACTCACACACACCACTACACTACACACACCACCACACTACACACTGGTCACCACTACACTACACGTACACACCACCACACTCACACCACAAACACACACCACTACACCCACACACACCACCCACACACCACACACACTACTACACCCACACACCACTACACCACACACACCACTACACTAGCACACATCTACCACACTACACACACCACTACACTACACACACCCCATCACACTACACACACCACTACACTACACACACCACTACACCACACACACTACTGGCACCACACACACACACACTACACACACACCACTACACACACACACACTACACACACCCCCCCTCTATACTACACACACCCCCTACCACACACACACACACACCACACACACACACCACACCACACACACACACACACTATACTACACCACACACACACACACACACACACACACACACACACCACTATACTACACACACACACACACACACACACACACACACACACACCCACTATACTACACACCACACACACACACACACACACACACACACACACACACCACACACACACACACCACACACACACATCACCTATTACACACTACACACACACACTGCTACTACACACACACACACACACCACACACACACACACACACACACACACACACACACACACCACACACACACACACATCACACACTATTACACACTACACACACACACCACCCCATACTACACACACACACACACACACACACACACACCACACACACACACACACACACCACACACACATCACTATACTACACACACCCCCTCCCCCACACACACACCACTATACTACACACACACCACCACACACACACACCACACACACACATCACTATACTACACACACCACTACCCACACACACACATCACTATACACCACACACACACCACTATACTACACACACACACACACACACACACACCACACACACACATCACTATACTACACACACCACTACACACACCCATCACTATACTACACACCCCATCTATTACACTACACACACACCTTCACTATACACACACACCACTACAATACACACACCACTACAATACACACTACATACACACACCACTACACAACACATCACTATTACACTAAACACACACCCACTACACTACACACACACAACACTACAATACACACACAACTACACTACACACACACCACTACATCACCCACTACACTACCACACACCCCACCCACTACACTACACACACCACACACACTATACTAAACACACACCACTACACAACACACATCACTATACCTAAACACACACTACACTACACACATCACTATACTACACACACACTACACAACACACACCACTACAATACACACCCTACACACATCACTATACTAAACACACACATCACTATACTAAGCACACACTACACACACATCACTATATACTACACACACACTACACCTACTATACTACACACTACACACACATCACTATACTACACACACTACACACACACATCACTATACTAACACACACTACACACACATCCCACTATACTACACACACCTACCCCTCACTATACTACACACACTACACACACACACATCACTATATTACACACACTACACACACACATCACTATACTTACACACACAATACTACTAAACACACACCACTACATACCACACATCACAATACACACCACACTACACACACACACCACTACACAACACACACCACTACAACACACACCACTATACCACACACTACACACACACATCACTATACTACACACACACTACACACACACATCACTATCTCCCCCACTACACTACACACCACACACACACCACTACACTACACAACACTCACTATACACCCACATCACTATACTACACACACCACTACTACCTACACCCCCACTACACTACACATCACTATACTAAACACACACCACCACACACACACAACTACAATACACACACCACTACACTACACACACCATACCACCACTATACTAAACACACCCTACACACAAACCACTACACAACACAAACCACTACACCACACACACCCACTACACTACACACATCTACACACACAAACATCACACACCACACCACTATACACACACACCACTACACTACACACACACACCACTACACTACACACACCACACTACACTAACTCACCACTACACCCCCCACACACCACTACACTACACACACCCCCACTACCTACACACATCACTACACTAAACTCACCACTACACACACACACACCTTTTCACTCTGCATACACTACACACATTTTAGGATACTACAGGGATCTCTTTTACACTTAAACTTGTTTTAAACGCTAAGAAAACAAATGTCATGTTTTTTTCTGGGTCTAAACTCTCAGTTAGAAACACTTTTGTAATCACTAACTTGATTACTCCGTCAAACAGGTCTCTGCCTTATAAATACTTAGGGGGTATGGTTAGATGATAGGTTATCTTTTAAAAAACATGTTACTGAATTGGAAAAAACTCAAATTCAAGATAGGGTTCCTTTACAGAAACAGGGCTTGTCTGTCCTCCGTAAATAGAAAACAAATTGTGCAGGCTACTTTATGTCCGTTTTAGATGATGGTGGTATTATCTATATGCATCGGCAAACACATTAAAACCACTGGATACTATTTACCATTGTGCACTCAGGTTTTATCACGGGTGATGGTTACAAAAACTCATCACTGTATCCTATATCCCAACATGTGGGTTGGGCCTCTCTATCTTGAGGCGCAACATACTCACATTATAAGCACTTCTTTTAAAACTACCTCCATATATATCATCAGGCTGTTTCCACTAGATATACTAATTTTTAAAACCAGATCACAGATGTGTGGATTACATTAGAGACTCCTACGGTCTCCACAGAGTTGGGTAACCTTCAGTTCCTTTGTACCTTATTAATGGAACAAACTGCAAGATCCAACTTAAGTTAGACACTCTGGTGTCCTTGCCCATTTTAAAAATGTTATGGAGGACTCAAATACGATGTTGTCTGTGATTGTTTCTGTTGAATTGTGTCTCTGTTTTGTATAAGTTTGAAATGTTCTTGTCTGTGTCTAGAACTGTACATGTCAACATGTTTACACTAGGCCACTGCCGTAACAGAGATCCTCAGGTCTCAGTCTGTTTCCCTTAAAATAAAAATAAAGATTTAACTACACACACACACACACCACTACACTCACAAATCAAATCAAATCAAATTATTGTATAAGCCCTTCTTACATCAGCTGATATCCACAAAGTGCTGTACAGAAACCCAGCCTAAAACCCCAAACAGCAAGCAATGCAGGTGTAGAAGCACGGTAGCTAGGAAAACTCCCTAGAAAAGGCCAAAACTTAGGAAGAAACCTAGAGAGGAACCAGGCTATGAGGGGTGCAGTCCTCTCTTCTGGCTATAAGCCAGGTGGGAGATTATAACAGAACTTGGCCAAGATACAAATGTTCATAAATGACCAGCATGGTCACATAATAATCACCCAGTAGTTGTCGAGGGAACCCAAACAGGTCAGTAACACAAGAGTAAGTGTCAGTTGGCTTTTTCATAGCTGATCTTTGAGAGTGGAGTCTTACCGCTCCTGCTGTCTCTAGAGAGTTGGAAAACAGCAGGTCTGGACAGCTAGCACGTCCGATAGGTCAGGTTCCAGCAAGGTCTGGGACAACAGGTCCTGGGACAGGTAGCACTGTCCGTGTGAAGGTCAGGGTTTCATAGCTGCGGCAGCAGAACAGTTGGAACTGAAACAGCAGCACCGCCGTGCAAACTGAAGGGACAGCAAGGAGTCATCAAGCCAGGTAGTCCTGAGGCATGGTCCTAGGTGTCAGGTCCTCCGAGAGAAAGAAAGAAAGAGAAAGAGAGAATAGAGAGAGCATATTTAAATTCACCAGTAATATGAGACACCAGAAAAGACAAGAGAAATACTCCGATGTGACAGACTGACCCCTGGCCCCCCGACAAGTAAGCTTCTGCAGCATAAATACTGGAGTCTGACAGGAGGGGGTCAGGAGACACTGTGGCCCCATCCGATAGAAAATCACCCCCGGACAGGGCCAAACAGGTAGGATATAACTCCCACCCACTTAAGCCAAAGCACAGCCCTCCACACCACTGGAGGGATGTCTCCAACCATCAACTTACCATCCTGGAGACAAGGCAGTAGCCTGGCCCACAAAGATCTCGCGGCACAGCCAAAGGGGGCGCCAAGCCAGACAGGAAGACCACGTCAGTGACTCAACCCCACTCAAGTGACTAGCACCCCTCCCAGGGACGCATGGAAGAACACCAGTAAGCCAGTGACTCAGCCCGTGCCGGGGGTAGAGAGGCAGAGAATCCCAGTGGAAAGAGGGGAAACCGTGGCAGAGACAGCAAGGGCGGTTCCGGTTACTCTAGTTTCCGGTTACCTTCACACCCCTGGGCCAGACTACACTTTAATCTTCAGACCTACTGAAGAGATATGTCTTCAGTAAAGACTTTAAAGAATTGATGGACTGAGTCTGCGTCTCTCAAGCATGGGTAGGCAGACTTATTCCATAAAAATGGAACTCTATGGAGAGAAAAGCCCTGCCTCCAGCCATTGTGTTTAGAAATTCTAGGAACAATTAGGAGTGCCTGCGTCTTGTGACCGTAGCGTACGTGTAGGTATGACGGCAGGACCAAATCGGAAAGATAGGTAGGGAGCAAGCCCATGTAATGCTTTGTAGGTTAGCAGTAAAACCGAAATCAGCCCGTTGCCTTAACAGGAAGCCGGTGAGGGAGGCTAGCGCACGGAGTAATATGATCACATTTTTTGGTTCAGTCATGGATTCTAGCAGCCGTATTAGCACTAACTGAAGTTTATTTAGTGCTTTATCCGGTAGCCGGAAAGTAGAGCATTGCAGTAGTCCAACCTAGAAGTAAACAAAAAGGCATGGATTAATTTTTCTGCATCATTTTGGACACAGAAAGTTTCTGATTTTTGTCCCAATTTCGTAGATGGAAAAAAGCTGTCCTTGAAACAGTCTTGATATGTTCTTCAAAAGAGAATCAGGGTTCAGAGTAACGCCTGAGGTCCTTCACAGTTTTATTTGAGAACGACTGTACAACCATCCAGATTAATTGTCAGATTCAACAGAAGATCTCTTTGTTTCTTGGGACCTAGAAACAAGCATCTCTGTTTTGTCCGAGTTTAAGAGGAGAAAGTTTGCAGCCATCCACTTCCTTATGTCTGAGACACAGGCTTCTAGCGAGGGGCAATTTTGGGGGCTTCACCATGTTTCATTGAAATGTACAGCTGTGTGTCATCCGCATAGCAGTGAAAATTCTAACATTATGTTTTCGAACGACATCACTTAATAGGTAAAATATATAGTGAAAACAATAGTGGTCCTAAGACGGAACCTTGAGGAACACCGAAATTTACAGTTGATTTGTCAGAGGACAAACCATTCACAGAGACAAACTGATATCTTCCGCAGATAAGACCTAAACCAGGCCAGAACTTGTCCATGTAGACCAATTTGGGTTTCCAATCTCTCCAAAAAGAATGTGATCGATGGTATCAAAGCAGCACTAAGATCTAGGAGCACGAGGACAGACGCAGAACCTCGGTCTGACGTCAAAAGGTAATTTACCACTTCACAAGTGCAGTCTCCAGTGCTAATGATGGGGTCTAAAACCAGACTGAAGCGTTTGTCGTGTACATTGTTTGTCTTCAGGAAGGCAGTGAGTTGCTGCGCAACAGCTTTTCAAACATTTTTGAGAGGAATGGAAGATTCGATATAGTCCGATAGTTTTTGATAATATCTGGGTCAATGGTTTGGCTTTTTTCAAGAGAGGATTTATTACTGCCACTTTTAGTGAGTTTGGTACACATCCGGTGGATAGAGAGCTGTTTATTATGTTCAACATAGGAGGGCCAAGCACAGGGAAGCAGCTCTTTCAGTAGTTTAGTTGGAATAGGGTCCAGTATGCAGCTTGAAGGTTTAGAGGCCATGATTATTTTCATCATTGTGTCAAGAGATATAGTACTAAAACACTTTAGTATCTCCCTTGATCCTAGGTCCTGGCAGAGTTGTGCAGACTCAGTTGACAACAGAGCTTTGAAGGAATACGCAGATTTAAAAAGGAGTCTGTAATTTGCTTTCTAATGATCATGATCTTTTCCTCAAAGAAGTTCATGAATTTATCACTGCAGAAGTGAAGCCATCCTCTCTTGGGGAATGCTGATTTTAGTTATCTTTGCGACAGTATCAAAAAGAAATGAGGATTGTTCCTATTTTCCTCAATTAAGTTGGAAAAAATAGGATGATCGAGCAGCAGTGAGGGCTCTTCGCATACCACGGTACTGTCTTTCCAAGGCTAGTCGGAAGACTTCCAGTTTGGTGTGGCGCCATTTCCGTTCCAATTTTCTGGAAGCTTGCTTCAGAGCTCGTGTATTTTCTGTTTACCAGGGAGCTAGTTTCTTATGACAAATGTTTTTCATTTTTAGGGGTGCAACTGCATCTAGGGTATTGCGCAAGGTTAAATTGAGTTCCTCAGTTAGGTGGTTAACTGATTTTTTGTCCTCTGACGTCCTGGGTAGGCGGAGGGAGTCGAAGGCATCAAGGAATCTTTGGGTTGTCTGAGAATTAATAGCCCGACTTTTAATGCTTCTTGGTTGGGGTCTGGCAGATTATTTGTTGCAATTGCGAACGTAATAAAATGGTGGTCCGATAGTCCAGGATTATGAGGAGGAAAACATTAAGATCTACAACATTTATTCCATGGGACAAAAACTAGGTCCAGAGTATGACTGTGGCAGTGAGTAGGTCCAGAGACATGTTTTGGATAAAACCCACTCGAGTCAATGATCACTACACACATCACTACACACACACACACACCACTACACTACACACATCACTACACACACACCACACCATTACACCATACACTAAACTCACCACTACACTCACACACCTAGTAAAGACCATCTGGTACAGACCATCTGGTACAGACCATCTGGTACAGACCATCCTGGGTACAGACCATCTGATACAGACCATCTGATACAGACCATCTGATACATGTACCTAAAGTATAAGTCAGTGAAACACAGATGGACTTTTAAGAGTCTGGAACTTCTCTGTCCCTGTCTCTCCTATTGGTCCAGGTGTTAGAGAAGCAGTATGTATTAACAGTATGGTATCTCTCCTATAGATCCCATGCAGAACGTGGTCCAGGTGTTAAGAGAAGCAGTATGTATTAACAGTATGGTATCTCCTATAGATCCCATGCAGAACGTGGTCCAGGTGTTAGAGAAGCAGTATGTTTTAACAGTATGGTATCTCCCATAGATCCCATGCAGAACGTGGTCCAGGTGTTAGAGAAGCAGTATGTATTAACAGTATGGTATCTCTCCTATAGATCCCATGCAGAACGTGGTCCAGGTGTTAGAGAAGCAGTATGTATTAACAGTATGGTATCTCTCCTACAGATCCCACATGCAGAAGTGGTCCAGGTGTTAGAGAAGAAGTATGTATTAACAGTATGGTATCTCTCCTATAGATCCCATGCAGAACGTGGTCCAGGTGTTAGAGAAGCAGTATGTATTAACAGTATGGTATCTCTCCTATAGATCCCATGCAGAACGTGGTCCAGGTGTTAGAGAAGCAGTATGTATTAACAGTATGGTATCTCTCCTATAGATCCCATGCAGAACGTGGTCCAGGTGTGAGAGAAGCAGTACCTGGAGGAGAGAGCGCACGGCGCTGGAGGAACAGAGGATGATGTACGAGAGAGAGCTGGGTCACTACGGCAACAGCTGTCTCCTGAGAGGACCAATCAGCACCAGCGATCCAGCAGCGACCGCCTCACCTTCCCCACACACACACCATCACACCACAGCAAGATACGCCCCTGGACTGAGGAGAGGTGAAGGGAATACCCACACACACACACACACACACACACACGCAATCGAAGTTTGTAAGCAACCTGTTTGGATCACAGTCACAGGTGTGAATGGTCTCTCTGTATTTCTGTGTGTGTGTTTCAGGGACGAGCTGTTTCGACAGAGTCTGTCTCAGGCTGAAGGAGCAGGTTGTGAAGGCAAACACCCTGGTGAGAGAGGCCAACTTCCTGGCAAAGGAGATGAACAAACGACTGACTACCAGGTCACCCTCCAGATCCCTGCAGCTAACCTCAGTGCCAACCGCAAGGTGACCAACCTCTGCATGCACTTCTACACACACACACACACACACGTTATCAGTGATGTGTCATGTTTAGTCATCTACATAGTGTACAATGAGAAAAAGCTGAAGGAACGGTCCGATTGTGTTGTATCATTAATATGATAACGTGTACACAGAAATACTGTCATTTGTAGAAGTTTGTTCAGTACATTATAGCACCTTGAGAGTCAGTGTGTCTTGGTTCAGCGTGGAGCCATAGTGAGTGAACCAGCCATCCAGGTGAGGTGGAAAGGCAAGGAGACACAGGTTTGGACCATCGACAAGCTGGAGAACAAACTAGTGGACATGAGAGACCACTACAGAGACTGGAAGGAGGGAGCTGAGGACACGGTGAGAGGAAGGGGAGAGGAGGAATGGGGAGGAGGAGATGAGAGAGAGGGATGATGAGAGGGGGAGATAGAGAGGAGGGGAGGA